>NC_069501.1:768093569-768273569 GCF_027579735.1 Bombina bombina
CTCTCTCTTTCTCTCTCTCCTCTCTCTCTCCTCTCTCTTTCTCAACAAAATACACATATTAACTCATTCATATATATTTATATAAGCATATACATATATTTTAACAGTTAATACATAGTCCCCCTAGACCACAATGTAAAAGCACTTTTAGTACCGTTTTTAATTTGCATTACTACATTAGCTTGATTATTATTGAAAGGGACAGTAAACCCTTTCTAATTGCAATATTTTTCTGTTGTGTTGGTATAGAATAACATATCAGCCAAGTCTTAGCTTTTTTAAATACATATTAACATCCTTTTTACTGCAATTATTTTAATATAGCCAAACTCCACTAACTGTTTGTGGAATAAAGACCAGATTGGCTCCTCCAAAAAAAGGCAGACAACAGGCTAGCCAAGGTCATGAAGTTATTATAAAGTAAATTGTTTTGCATTTTTTATCTGCTAAATCCAATTAGGGACATTTATCTAGCAGAGTTAGCCTTGATAAGTCAGCAGAGTGTATTTGTAGTTCTGAGAATTAGATATTGCTGATTTTTCAGAGCTAAATGACATAAAACAAGAACAAAATAAACAATGAAATTATATTGCAAAGTTGTTTCATTATGCAGAACTAAACATGTTATATATAAAAGTCATTGTGTTCACTGTCCTTTTAAATGGTCTTGTTTGCTCTTTAAAGGGGCAGTCAAGTCCAAAATAAACTTTCATGATTCAGATAGGGCATGTAATTTTAAACAACTTTCCAATTTAGTTGTATCACTAATTTTGCTTTGTTCTCTTGGTATTCTTAGTTGAAAGCTAAACCTAGGTAGGCTCATATGCTAAATTTTTAGACCTTAAAGGCCGCCTCTAATCTGAATGCATTTTGACAGCTTTTTACCACTAGAGGGTGTTAGTTCACATGTGTCTTAAAGATAACATTGAGCTCACGCACAGGATTATCTATCTTTTTAAACAACAAAAATTCTGCTGTTGACTGTCCCTTTAAATAATTAACAATACTATCCCTAACTACTAGCCTAGTAATTTCACCAAATATAAGTGCTAATATATATATATCAATTCACAATATTAATGTGTACTGTATTTACCATGCATGACCCAGTTAATTCATTTAAAGGTGGTTTTTGCATTTAGCTTCCTGATGAACAGAGCTGTATTTGGAATAAAAATGAAACCTTTTTTCATTTTACTTCTGTTATCAAATTTACTTTATCTTGGTATACTTTGTTGAAAAGCATACCTAGGTAGTCTCAGGAGCAGCAATGCACTACTAGGAACTAGCTTGTGATTAAGGGCTACACACATATGCCTCTTGTTATTGGCTCACCAGATGTGCTCAACTAGCTCCCAGTAGTGTATTGCTGCTCTGACGTTGGCTTTAACTATGTGTTTAACCCATTTGAAGAAGTTAAACATGTTGTTATATACAAGCAACAATGCTGTAATAAAAAACTCTTAACACATTAGGACATTTTCATTTTGGCCTTTTATGGCCCTTTAGAGGGACATTAAATCAATTTTTTTATTTCATGATTCAGATAGAGAATACCATTTTAAACAACATTCCAATCTACTTCTATTATCTAATTTGCTTCATTCTTTAGATATCCTTTGTTGAAGAAATAGCAATGCGCATAAATGAGCCAATCACACGAGGCAGCCACCAATCAGCAGCTACAGAGCCTATTTAGATATGATTTTCATCAAAGGATATCAAAAGAATGAAGCAAATCAGATAATAGAAGTAAATTAGAAAGTTGTTTAAAATTGCATGCTCTTTCTAAAACATTAAAGAAAAAAATGTGGGTTTCATGTCCCTTTAAGTTGCATATGAATTAATATTGTGCAGTACGTGATGGTAAATAGCCTGTATCCAATTTAGAACTGTAATATCATTTCTGGAAGTTTGGTCTATTTGCTTTGGTAACCTGAAGGGTTTGAACTGAGAGATCTTGCCCTATTGAACTTTGAAATTCAAGTATAGAGACAGGATTATATACATTACAACACTAATTAGAGTTTCCATTTATAACTATTTGGCACTTTGTCACAGGCTTCATTGGCCTTGTTGTCATTCCACATATGTAATCAATCTACATTTTCTGCACCAATCATAATTTATGGGGGACATTGGTATTATGTTGGATTAAAAGTGTAATTATTACAGTAAGAAATGTATTGCATGTGGTATGAACACAATACCAGCTCAAAGTGTTTTACAAATAATACTAAAGAGTCATCCAGTTATGCAGGTTATTTAATGAGTCACAATGATCAAGCTGTATACATTCTACAACACAAAGGCAATGCACTATACAACCTAGACTCCTTCCATTATAGTTTTCATTAAAATATATCTTTATTTACTATAATAAATCACAAGCACTTTAAAACCACAAATTAAAGGTAAAAAATAGTTAGAAATGAAATTGGCATGAGTGGATTTCAGTTCAGAATAGAAACATTTTTGCAATATTCTTCTATTAGTGATAGAACTTCTAGTAAAAGTTAATACTGGTTCAGGGGCATATGTGCATATGCTGTTTGTGCCTAATGCACTTGCATTCAAATTCCACTGCTCAGAGACTCCTTGGTGTTTTGCATAACTCAAATTGAGTTATCACTGACACAATACACTCCATGATCATCTCTGAGCAGATCCACTGGGCATGTGCCGCATATGTACATATGTCCCAAATAAATGAATACAGTTTATTAAAATATTTTTTACAAATGGAAGTGTTCGGCAAAAATGCTTCTATAAAAAATTAAAATGCATTCTGCACATTTCAGTTTTTACCATTCTGCTCGTTTTAAGATTGCGTGTGTGTGTTCTGTGAGTCCTAGAATTCTTCCAAAGGGGCCAAACGTAAACATATAAAAAGGTCTCCTCAGCTTACACCTTTTTTTTCTGTTTTGGTAAGGAGGCTGGCTTTCAACAGTGGAGCGTAACTGCCTTTAACTTGATTTAAAGAAATTATAAATTAGTTGTGCCTGTATCAAGAAGTTCTGTTTATCTTTATACTTGTAGATTTAAAAAAATTACACAATAATGTATGTGAAAGATTAAAGGGGAATTCCAGTCATTTTACAAGCCAACTTAAAAAAATAAGTTGTTCTCTTTTATAAAATAAATTATAAAGTTATTTACTTTTCTTAACAGTATCAAACCAATACAGAAATGCATATTTGAATTCTACCGTGGATGCGAATCATGAACTATGATCAGACACATACATAGTTCACGCATGTGCAGTTACTACGCATTGTCATCAGAATCCTATGATGATTGAGCTGATGCTTTCTAACAAAATAAGATAAGATGATTCCGGTAATACTTCCTGTTTGGTCAGTTCTCACAGGATGTGATTATTAAGAAGCAGTAGGTTGTGTGCATGCATGAACGCGCTCCCAAACTCACTGAGGCTAATTTGCCTCACTTATCTTTTTGGGAAAATACATCTGCATTGATTAGGGGAAAACCACTCCTTAACAAAGGGAAACTGTCTCAATTTGGCTGCTAAATCATTACTTTGCCCAATAAGTTTTATACATTTTTCTATAAAGAGATTTATTTTGCCTTATAATGCTTTAAAAAAATGATAGACGCTGTGTACAAAATAAGAAGGGTACATGCATATTCTGGAATATCCCTTTAAGACTGTCAGTAGCATTTTTTAATCTTTAACCACATACCAGAAAATATATATACTTTAAAGGGACAGTCAACATCAGAATTTTAGTTTTTTTAAAAAGATAGATAATCCCTTTTATTACTATTCCCCAGTTTTGCATAACCAACACAGTTACAATAATACACGTTTTACCTCTGTAATTACCCTGTATTTATGCCTCTGCAAACTGCCCCGTTATTTCAGTTCTTTTGACAGACTTGCATTTTAGCCAATCCGTGCGTGAGCTCAATGGTATCTATATGAAACACATGAATGAATGCCCCCTAGTGGTGAAAAACTATCAAAATGCATTCAGATTAGAGGCAGCCTTCAAGGTCTAAGAATTAGCATATGAATCTCCTAGGTTTAGCTTTCAACTAAGAATACCTAAAGAACAAAGCAAAATTGGTGATAAAAGTAAATTGGAAAGTTGTTTAAAATTGCATGCTCTATTTAAATCATGAAAGTTTATTTTGGACTTGACTGTCCCTTTAAATATTTTCCTTTCATTAGGTTCCATTCTTTTTTTTTTATGTTTTTCAGAATTATAATATAAAAGTTTTGTCTTGAGGGATCGTTATTCTGTTTTCAGTCTCTTTCATTATTCACCATAAACAATGTATATGTCTAGCTTTTCACATGAGGTATGAAAGCAAAGTAATACTATGGGTTAATTTCTTGTTGCTGTGTGAGATCAGTGGAAATGGACATATTCAACTAACTGAGTTTTATTTATTTAACAAACTGTTTGAAATAATTAAATAGCTGCCAATATATTGAAAATATATTTAAATGTAATTTTTTTGTCATCCCATATTGTCACTTAGCTGTTTCTCAACTCTAATCGTTAAGCAGCTCTAACAGGCCAGGGGGTAGTTAAGGACTGCAGACGAAAAACACTTTCTTTTGTTTTTAAGTCTTCTTGCCTGACCTGATATTTTATTGTTGACAGGAAGGTGTAGAGGTTCGAGTGGCACGAATATTTAATACATTTGGACCACGGATGCACATGAATGATGGCAGAGTTGTCAGCAATTTTGTTCTTCAGGCACTACAGGGAGAGCCTTTGACGGTAAATGCAACGTTTATATTTATTTCTTCTGAAATATACTAAATTTATATATTGCAATATATGGAATTGTGTTTTGTTGCTTTTAAAAACAAATATTAAATACATTATAGTTCCTTCTCTAACTAATTAACAAGAACACAAACTCTTATATGGTTTGAAAAATCCACAATTTATAATTTGCTTCTGCTCTATAATTCATCATTGTGCACCAAGACCACAGTATAGCACTTCTTTGTATTGGCATTGATGCTAACGTACTGTATTAGTGAAACACTGTTGCAGCAGGTTTAAATACAATAAAATGGACATTAGCATACCATGACTTAAGAAGTACGAATAAAGTCATTTAGACCCTTAAGTCTAAAATAAATGTACTTCTAAAGATATAACAAAACACAAAACCGAGAAAAATATCTAGACGTTTTTTTTATGTTGAAATGTATTAGGGGTCTCCTAAACTGGATGACTCACTGATTTTCATGTTTGTTAATTACTAGTAAAAAATAAAGTCAAAATATGTGAAACAAAATATTTTATTACAATCTCACTCCTATACAAATCTAAATTTAGCAAAATCTTGGGGTGGAATTACTTTTTTTACTAAAAACTCCTATCCAAAAAGTCCTAATTAAAAAAAATATATACCAGCCTTCAAAACAGCTCCTTTATTGTATTATCATAACACAAAATGACATTACTAAGGACTATCTTATGTCCTCTTGTGTTCTTGGACCCTATGGCAATAGAATAATGGTCCTGTTTTACCTAAGAAGCTGGGAGGTTGATATATTTTTTTTGACGTAGTGGTGGGAAGTGTCAATACTATAATGTGCCCCAAAGTGGAAGTGCTGTATTGCCTGATATATCAAAAAAGCCTAATTACAGAACAGTTCCACTGTGTGTGTCTTAAGTTACCAGTAGAGATTCAGATCTTCTAGCTAACTAATATTATTAATTCTATTTTGATACCATCTGAGAAGTTAGATACCATGGCCAACATGTACTAAGGCGTCAAATTTATTGCACGTCATGAATCAAATTATCCTGCCATAGCTCAGGCCCGTCACTCATATTTACTAAAAAAAAAAAAAAAAAATCCATTGCGAAGACAGATTCTTGATAACTTTGAAGCTTTGTGAAATGCAAAGTTACTAATTTGTCTTACTTTTAGTATGTCAGTTTTGTACCCAATGTCACAAGAAAGGTGTCAGTAACGTCACTTTGCAGACACACATACAGAGAAAATACGTTCATAAGTGTGTCAATGACCTTGGCAAGATGTCTTGGAAAAAGCAGACTGACTTATGCTAATAACAACGCTTAAAACAGTCTTGAAGGATCCTGTTGCAAAAAATGTAGTGCTGCTAGAAGTTTAATAAGTCCAGGGATTGTCTAGTGTTTCACTGATCTCTTCGTACAGTGTCAGGAGAAAATGCCTATCTAGCTGGAACCTCTGGATGATCTCTCGGTCAGTAAGGACATCTAATCCGATCCTGGGAAGAAATATCTTTGAGACGCACCTACTTTTTAAATGGTTGGCAGCTTTGTGCATTACAATTTGTGTCTGAGCACGTACTTTGACACAAAATTATATGCGGACAGCAAGATGATGTCTTAGTACATGAGGCCCTTTGTGTTAAAACTGTGTGTGTGTGGGGGGGGGGGGTTCTCTTATACCTTGAACTTCAGTTGTACGCATTGAAAATAATGTTCACATTTTTTTAATCTTGTTCTCAAAAGTAGCTGATGACTCTGACAAAATTAACTGAACCCATTTAAATAAAGGCACATGACATTCTGGTTTTGTTTTTCAGTTATGCATGTAAATGCTTTTACCTTTAGTTCCCAAAACAGAATCTGTAACAATTTATAATTTTTACACAATTCCAAAAATGGTATGTGTTTCTGTAGGGCATACTTAGGTAGGAGGAAATCTATGTTTTATTATACAACGCCATGCTGAATGCAGGTGAAGTGAGAAGATATAATCTGCTCATGGATTGGAGCCATGCACACTTCCCTGAAACCTATTCAAACATGACTGCAGAAGGCATTCAGTTATAATCACAATGGTGCGTAAATAAGTGCTCCATATATTGCTATTTTGAAAGTTAGTGGTAAAAACTTTCATTATGAATAACTTAAAAAAAATGTCCCTTTAATGTGTTCAGCCTTGTAGTGATTGTCAGTCTGACATTTAATTACCTATTAATAATCTGACCTCATTACATTTGTGCCACTTCTATTCCTCTCAATCGTTTTCAACATAACGCTCTACCTGCAGCTTAGGAACACTTGCTCCCCCTATTCACAGCCATACATTTTCTGGATATTTTATGTTGTGTTTTTTTTTCTCTAATCTAAACTTTATTATAATGATTTGAGGGTACATTTGTAGGGTCAATCAAGTAGGTCAGTGCAGCTACAGAACTTTTGCTAAAATTAGTCTAAGAGAATGCGTTACTATAGACTTCAATAGTTTAGTTTACATTAAGCATAATAGTTATAGTTCTCTGCAAAACAATAAAATACAACATCTTAAATAAAACTAGAAGCATTAGGTTAAACAATTGTGTCTTTATATCATTAATATGTATTGTAATACCTTTTTGTAATTCATTTTTTTTGGTCTTTTTTCAAATTTAAATATAGCTGTCTGTGCTTTTAATATTTTTCATTTTGGTGAAGTTGTAGCATTTTTCCATTCCTTTTAGTGTTGCTTTTAGTAACTTCTGGTACATATATGGATAATTCAAAACAGGGATGAAAGCGAATGCGCTTGAAATGATTTTTAAAGCACTAAAGCTATAGATAAATTAGGTGCCATCTTTCTCTAAAAGAAATGTAGAAAGTAATGTTTCCTAAGCTTTTAAGCATAGCACATCTCAGTTATTAAAGTTATGTGCGTACATATTTATACTAATAATATAATAATTTTAAGAAAGCATAACAAAGTGCTAAACAGCTCTCAAGAAGTTAACTCACAGCAAATAAATAACTTTATTTGTGTTTCCCTGTGCCTTGCAATAATAAGTCATCACAATGAATGCATATTAGCCATTGAAACATGACTTTCCTTGCAGCTGTTCTACTGTATTAAGGTGCAGGGTCCTATATTCGTTGAAGTTAATTACATTATCGTCATGCTCCTAAACACTAGAGATCTCTGCTTGGCATAAGCAGAAATTAAGCTTTGGAATGACACACGTTTATTGTTGACGTATCACAAGCTTTGGCTTTCAGCCCAGCCGGATGATCTTAAGTATGTGTTTAGAGTTTCTTTAGATACCTGAAGCTATTGATGTCATATATATTTTGCCACCTGCTAGCTAATTAAGGTTATATTAAAGGTATAGTCTGAAAAAGGGGGAATTTGCATCTTCAGCTAGCTAAATCTAAAGTAACACTTAAAGTAACATGTTATTTTGCAGGAATTCCCATGTATCCTTAAAGCAAGTGTGTATGGGCATTAGACTGTTACCCTTATTTTTTCAATACAACAACTAAAATATTTTTTACAAATTTTTCTCAGGTTAGTCTTTTGCTTTGAATACAGCATTCAAACAATAATAAATTATGCGTTCAATGTCCCTTTGATGACATAGCTCTGTGTAATAGTTAGGGTTTTATAAATGTATGACAATAATGTACTGGTTTCTTTCACATATATCTGGGACTGCATTAAACCTACTCAAACATTCCCCAAACCAATGCCTCTGATAACCATAATTCTGCCCTGACCAGCAGATCATCTTCAGCAACAAGTTTGCTCCTTCAAATTTGCTGTAAATTGATTCAAAACATTTTCACACCCACCTAGCCTATTAACTTATTGAAAGACTGCAGACAAATCTTGTGATTACAAGGTGTTCAATGTCACTTAAATGATTTAGAGTTCAGTTATAGATTAAATCATGAATAAAACACATTTTGTACATGATCAATTAACAGTCCTTTAACTTGTCAAGTGTAACGCGTTATAAGCTTTTAGTTTATCCATTAGAGAATTATTAAATTATTTCAAGAAGCTGTTTATGAAACACATAATGATTAGAAAAAAAACAAATTTTGTTTAAGCTTTTGTTACCTGAATACAAGTCTAGAATGTCCACTAGTCCAAGGCTAATAAGAAATTGCAGTGGATGAGTATGATTTCAACCTCTTTTGTGTTTTACTTTCTTTAAAGGGACATTCTACTCAAAAATGTTCTTGTAACCTTCTTAAATGGAATATAAAATGTATAAAAAAAAAACAATAAACAACACATATATACTTTGTGTCAACCAGCATAAACGAGTATCATCATTATCAAGTAAAAAAGGTAACATTTCAAACTTGAATAAAAACAGGTTTTGCTTTGGGGGTATTTTCTCTGTGAGTTGTCTCTCAACCAATGAGCAATAGAGTCCCATAACCCAGTTGCACATAATCTCTCGCACTTGCTGTACATTTAACAAAAATCTAAGCTGATTATAATTTAAAATATATTTTAAATATTTTTAACTATTGCTCTTTCATATACATGATATATTTTGAGTACAATGTCCCTTAAATATTTAATTGACTACTAACTTTTTTTCTCTCCTGACCTGTAGTTTTTCCTTGTTAATATATAATCATCTATTTGCAGGTTTATGGCTCAGGATCTCAAACGAGAGCATTTCAGTATGTCAGGTAAGTCTATTCACTTGAATTGTGTCCTTAAAAGTTCAAAGAAATACCACAAAACCTTCCAAATTCCCAACAGAAACAGAGAAAATTGTCATTTGTAGGTGCCATTTTACTTACCAGTTGCTTTGTTGTTAGTTAATTGTTTCTGGATCTGTTCCAGTATAATATAAAGCTTTGTCCTGTAGATACACAGCATCACAGAAATTTGTCACCAAAAGCATTTAACTAGTTAACAGATTTTCAAAAAAAGCTAAAAGTATTGAAGAACATTAGTAGATACAATGCAATCGTTTTAAGAATAAATGTTTAGGGCAGAGTATTTGTTTACACAAAAGGGTTATATAAATTAATATAAGAATATAAATTATATATGAGTCTTTATTTCTTCCTTTCACTGCATGAACATATTTAGTTATGGTTAATTCCTTCTTGCAAAATAGATTGAAATATCACATTGAAAAAAATAAAGATGTTGTTTTGTGTTTTGCTGCCCTCTAGTGTCTAATTAAGTGTACCGGTGTTTGTCTTGTAAAACTGCACTTTACTACTTTAATGCTTTCTCCAAGTACACTATTAAACGTGTCTATCATTCAGTTTTAATTATTCCTTAAAGGGAAACTGAACCCAAATTTTTGTTTCGTGATTCAGATAGAACATGCAATTTTAAGCAACTTTCTTATTTACTCCTATTATCAATTTTTCTTCGTTCACTTGCTATCTTTATTTGAAAAAGAAGGCATCTAAGCTTCTTCTTTTGGTTCAGTACTCTGGACAGCACTTTTTTATTGCTGTATGAATTTATCCACCAATCAGCAAGAACAACCCAGGTTGTTCACCAAAAATTGTCCGGCATCTAAACTTGCATTCTTGCATTTCAAATAAAGATACCAAGAGAATGAAGAAAATTTGATAATAGGAGTAAAATAGAAAGTTTCTTAAAATTTCATGCTCTATCTAAATCACAAAAGAAAAAAATTGTGTTCAGTGTCCCTTTAAGGCTGAACTTTATATATAAAAGTAATGAATTTGCTTTTGTTTTCAGTGACCTGGTAAATGGACTGGTGTCATTAATGAACAGCAATGTCAGTAGCCCTGTAAACCTGGTAAGTTTCACCACAGTGCTTATTTCTTTGCTTGACTGTTAGCTGTAATTACATGATTATGCTTTAAAGTTTTTGAGTGAATCTTACTTGACACTGGTCCGATTAAAGGGGCAGTAAATGTTAGATTTAAAAAAATGTACTATTTAAAGTGTTGTTATGATAGGCTTAATATATGTGTAAAGTTGCATTCTGCAAGATTAACTAACACAAAGTATCTTTAAAATCCTTCCCTGGAAGGATCCTTTGGCTGCCATCAAAGCCACGCGTTTTTTTTCCTCACAATTACAAGCGGATGGTACAGCTTCTATCCACCCCTTTCCCTTCCCATTTTGCCTGTTCATGGGTGTCTTCCTATTGGTGTGTCGGATTGAGGGAAGACAGTATGGGTGGGTGTGTACTAGGGCTGTGTGATATGGAAAAAAAATTATCAAGATTTTTTTTTTTGATGAAATATTGTGATAGCGTGTTTATTAAAATACATTTTGCATTAAAAAATGCATTTTAACTGTTCAAAACATCGGCTTGCCACTTTTGCAGTTTGCACTGCAGACTAAATAGGGCAGAGAAAAGAGCCCGCCAGTCCGCCACCTTCCATGTCTGTGCACACCTCAGGACTGGAGCAACAAACCATGAGGCAAGTAAAATGGCGGCAGTATCGTTACATGCTGTGACATTGATGTGACTCTTCCTGATCCGCCCACTGGAGGATTGATCTGTGCTGGGCTGGATGATGTGATTGATTTAACATGTAAATGAAGCAGTTTTCATTTTGTTTTGAAAAAAAAAAGTGCAGCCTCATGTGATTCGATATTGCATAGCCTCATATGACTAATTGCATCATGCGATAATGGCATGGCCATAGTGTGTACTATGTTTTCTTGGGGAAGCCAGCAGATAGGCAGATTCTGGCCCTGGAGTGTGCCAGATACAAAGCTTATTTAAATTGGCTTTACCGTCTCCAGATGATTTTAATGAAAAAATTGTGTAGGTGAGGTAGTGGCTAAAGGACCTTGAAGGGGCGGATTTTAAAGGGACAGCCTACTCCAGAATTTTTGTTGTTTAAAAAGATAGATAATCCCTTTATTACCCATTCCCCAGTTTTGCATAACCAACATGATTACATTACAATTCTTAAATAACTCCACGGGAGTGAGCACAATGTTACCTATATGCCACACATAAACTTGCATTGTTTAACTGTGAAAAACTGTCAAATTCACTAAGATAAGAGGCAGCCTTCAAGGGCTTAGACATTAGCATATGAGCCTTCCTAGGTTTAGCTTTCAACAAAGAATACCAGCTGAACAAAGCAAATTTGATGATAAAAGTAAATTGGAAAGTTGTTTCAAATTGCATGTCCTGAAAGTTTAATTTTGACTAGACTGTCCCTTTAAGATCATTCACTTATACATATTTTAAACTTATGAACCCACTCTGGATAGTATAATGTTTTTATCCATTTGCCATCCCTTTTAATTTACTGCCAAATACTACTACGGGTAATCTTGTACAGTGTTTTTCAACTGTTCTTAGGCCGTTTATTACCATAGTTGTTATGATTGAGTCAGTTATGGAATCCCTTTAAAGGGCTTATTAGGCATAATTGAGGACTGGAGCTGATAAACAGTAAATCTTGAAGAAGGGAACTTGTGAAAGTGCATAAGTATATTTTATGCTAAGCACATTCTGGGGTTGGGATATCATGTAAAGCAGTGGTGGCTCTGACCTCTACTATAAAACGGGAAGGAATGGCCCTTTTGTCAAACTTCACCATATATCGTGTGCTTAAACTGTTTATCTTGGATCCACTTTAACAATTTAAACAGGGCAACTCATGCTCAGATGCTACGGGCGAGATTACATATACGGCGCAGGCTTCAGCGCAAGCGCTGCAACCCACAATTTCACCTCGCACATCGGGGTATTACATAAACCCTGCCACCAGTTCATAAAGTGCCGTAAGACTGATAAATTAGCAATGTCCAGAAATGAGCGTAAATAAAAATTTCTGGAGTCACCAGTGACTTACGGCACTTTAGAAACTGCTGGCGTCTAAGAAAAGACCACGGTCTTCAGTCTTCAGCTCCGCTCCGCGAAGGATGTTCCAGGAAGAAGAAATAAGAGGTTGCCGCTTGGAAGAAGATTCTCCATTAATGGATTTCTAATTGTTCTACCACTGAAGAGTATAAAATGAATGGGAAATTGTCCCTTTTAGGTTTATTTTTGAATATGAAAATGCTCTTTGAGACCACAACCCATTGAAATGAATTGAGCTTGCTTATTTTATCTCTATTTGTATACTTGCAGAGAGCAACTAAAAATGAACATTTGAGGGCTTATCTCCCCCCCCCCCACACACACACACACATACACACACACTGGAGGTGTAATTTATTCTCCTTGTTATGTTTACACAGCTTTTCCATAGCCGATACTTACAGTGGGACACAAAAGTATTTAGTCAGCCACCAATTGTGCAAGTTCTCCCACTTAAGAAGATGAGAGAGGCCTGTAATTTTCATCATAGGTATACCTCAATTATGATAGACAAAATGTGGAAACAAATCCAGACAATCACATTGTCTGATTTGGAAAGAATTTATTTGCAAATTATGGTGGAAAATAAGTATTTGGTCAATATCAAAAGTTCATCTCAATACTTTGTTATACTCTGCATTCTCTCTCCTCCAAACACGACGAGTTGTGTTTCTACCAAACAGTTCTACTCTGGTTTCATCTGACCATATGACATTCTCCCAATCCACTTCTGGATCATCTAAATGCTCTCTAGCATACTTCAGACGAGCCCGGACATGTACTGGCTTAAGCGGCTCAGCGAAGGATGTTCCAGGAAGAAGAAAGAAGAGGTTGCCGCTTGGAAGAAGACTTCACTGCCTGGAAAAGGACCTTCTCCGCCGGACTTCAGGAAACGGTGAATAGCAACCTGGGGCTTAGAGTTAGGGTTTTTTTGTTGTTTTTTTCATTTTATTTAAATAGGGTGGGCAGTAAAAGAGCTAAATACCCTTTTAAGGGCAATGCCCAACAAATTCCCTTTTCAGGGCAATGGTTAGTTTAGGGTTTTTAGTGTTAGGTTATTTTATTTGTGGGGGTTTGGTGGGTGGGGTTTTTTACTGTTAGGGCTTTGTGTATTTTGTTGTATTATCTTGGGGCAATGCCCTGCAAAAAGCCCTTTTAAGGTCTACTGGTAGTTTATTAGAGTAGGGGGTGTTTTTATTTGGGGGGGGGGGGCTTTTTATTTTCATAGGGATTAGGTATAATTTTTAAAAATGTGGTAATTTTCTTTTTTATTTTCTGTAATTGTAGCTTCAAGGGACAGTCTACTCCAGAATTTTGATTAAACTGTCCCTTTAATTTATACTTATTTTATTTTTATTTTTAAAGTAGTGTTAGGTTTTTTTAATTTAATAGTAGCTTTAGTATTTTGTAAATTAGGTAATTTGGGTTCATTTAGGGGGGGTTAGGTTTATTGCGTTGTGGGCTTTGGCGGTTTTAAGGGTTAATACTTTAATAGGTTTATTGCGTTGTGAGCTTTGGCGATTTAGGGGTTAATACTTTAATAGATTTATTGCGTTGTGAGCTTTGGCGGTTTAGGGGTTAATAGTTTTAATAGGTAGTTTGCAATGTTGGGGTTGGCGGATTTAGGGGTTAATAATTTAGTTATTACTTGCGGTGTGGGTTTGATGGCGGATAATAGGGGTTAATACACTTTTAGTTATTGCGGTGGGGGATTGCGGTTGACAGGTAGATAGACATTGCGCATGCGTTAGGTGTTTATTTTTGCAGGCATTTTCGGGAGTTACAATGCTCCCATACTCAGCGCAAGGCTTGCTACGGCTGCCTTTTATGGCAAGGTAAAAATGGAGTAAGATTTCTCCATTTTCACCAAGTAAGTACTTGCGCTGGATATTGGATACCGATTTGTGACGCGGTCATATGTTAGCCTATGGGAGTAAAAATTGAGGGCGACGGGTGAAATATACGTGCCGCATTTATATGCGGCGCTGTATATAGGATACCAAACCCGTGCAAAAACCAGCGTCGCCGCATATGTTATGGGGCCCTACATATGCCGCTTGTTGATTTTCACTTGCTGATATATGGCAGATTATATTTTTTGCCTGGAAAATAAGTTTGGTCTCTTAATTGTGTACAATATTTGTAAAATATTAAATCAACTTTGTTTTTTTCTGAATTATGTTTTTTCATATTTTTGATCCAGTAAGTTATTTTTTTTTCCAATTTATCTTTAAGCTTATAATTTTTTATTAAGATTCGTAAATATAGGATCCTAATCTACTGTTCTAATAGCATGACAATTTATACTCAAATTAATCTCCAAGTCTGACTTAAAGGGACAGTAAAGTCAAAATTAAACTTTCATGATTCCGATAGGGTATGCAATTCTAAACATACTTTCCAATTAACTTGTATCAATAAATTTGCTTTGTTCTCTTGGTATTCTTTGTTGAAAGCTAAACATAGGAAGGCTCATATGCTAATTTCTAATCCATTGAAGGACACCTCTTATCCCAGTGCATTTCAATAGCTTTTCACATCTAGCCAGTACTAGTTCATGTGTGCCATATAGATAACATTGTGCTCACTCCCATGGAGTTATGCATGAGTCCGCACTAATTGGCTGGAATGCAAATTTGTATAAAGCACTGAGATAAGGGAGCAGTCTGCAGAGGCTTACATACAAGAAGTTAATTACAGAGGTAAAAAATATATTAATACAAAAGTGTTGGTTATGCAAAACTGGGGAATGTATAATAAAGGGATTATCTACCTTTTTAAACCATAAAAATGTTTCAAGTAGACTGTCCCTTTAACAAATACTATGCTACTAAAAACCCTTAGTGGCAGTGTACTATAAAACTTGATTCCCCTTAATGGATTTCTAATTGTTCTACCACTGAAGAGTATAAAATGAATGGGAAATTGTCCCTTTTAGGTTTATTTTTGAATATGAAAATGCTCTTTGAGACCATAACCCATTGAAATGGATTGAGCTTGCTTATTTTATCTCTATTTGTATACTTGGAGAGAGCAACTAAAAATGAACATTTGAGGGCTTATCTTCCCCCCCCCCCACACACACACATACACACACACATACACACACACTGGAAGTGTAATTTATTCTTCGTGTTATGTTTACACAGCTTTTCCATAGCCGATACTTACAGTGGGGCAAAAAAGTATTTAGTCAGCCACAAATTGTGCAAATTCTTCCACTTAAGAAGATGAGACGCCTGTAATTTTCATCATAGGTATACCTCAACTATGAGAGACAAAATGTGGAAACAAATCCAGACAATCACATTGTCTGATTTGGAAAGAATTTATTTGCAAATTATGGTGGAAAATAAGTATTTGGTCAATATCAAAAGTTAATCTCAATACTTTGTTATAAAACCTTTGTTGGAAATGACAGAGGTCAAACGTTTTCTGTAAGTCTTCACAAGGTTGTCACACACTGTTGCTGGTATGTTGGCCCATTCCTGCATGCAGATTTCCTCTAGAGCAGTGATGTTTTGGGGCTGTCGATGGACAAACCCTCCAAAGGTTTTCTATGGGGTTGAGATCTGGAGACTGGCTAGGCCACTCCAGGACCTTGAAATGCTTCTTACGAAGCCACTCCTTCGTTGGCCGGGCGGTGTGTTTGGGATCATTGTCATGCTGAAAGACCCAGCCATGTTTCATCTTCAATGCCCTTGCTGATGGAAGGAGGTTTGCACTCAAAATCTCACGATACATGGCCCCATTCATTCTTTCATGTGCATGGATCAGTCGTCCTGTTCCCTTTGCAGAGAAACAGCCCCAAAGCATGATGTTGCCACCCTCATGCTTCACAGTAGATGGTGTTCTTTGGTTGCAACTCAGCATTCTCTCTCCTCCAAACTCTAGCATACTTCAGATGGGCCCGGACATGTACTGGCTTAAGCAGGGGGACACGTCTGGCACTGCAGGATCTGAGTCCCTGGCGGCGTAGTGTGTTACTGATGGAAGCCTTTGTTATGTTGGTCCCAGCTCTCTGCAGGTCATTCACTAGGTCCCCCCGTGTGGTTCTGGGATGTTTGCTCACCGTTCTTGTGATCATTTTGACCCCACGGGGTGAGATCTTGCGCTGGGAGATTATTAGTGGTCTTCCATTTTCTTATTATTGCTCCCACAGTTGATTTCTTCACACCAAGCTGCTTGCCTATTGCAGATTCAGTCTTCCCAGCCTGGTGCAGGTCTATAATTTTGTTTCTGGTGTCCTTCGACAGCTCTTTGGTCTTCACCATAGTGGAGTTTGGAGTGTGACTCTTTGAGGTTGTGGACAGGTGTCTTTTATACTGATAACAAGTTCAAACAGGTGCCATTAATACAGGTAATGAATGGAGGACAGAGGAGCCTCTTAAAGAAGAAGATACAGGTCTGTGAGAGCCAGAAATCTTGCTTGTTTGTAGGTGACCAAATACTTATTTTCCACTATAATATGCAAATAAATTATTTCCAAATCAGACAATGTGATTGTCTGGATTTGTTTCCACATTTTGTTTCTCATAGTTGAGGTATACCTATGATGAAAATTACAGGCCTCGGGGCGGAGCCTACAGCCGGAGCAACAGATTGTGTTTCAACGGAGCTCCTGACATTATTCTACAATATTGAGCTATTTAACTTATTTCTGGAGGCTAAAGCTTAAACTAAGCTCTTTATATCTTTAAGAAACTATACTAAGCACAACCTAAGTATATAGTGGTAAATCTCAAGCTCCTTTACTCTGTCTGTACTTCTTGGTCGTGACACGAGACTGTTGCCTATTTGGGGCCTCACAAAGCCACAAAGTAGGTCTCTAAAACTTATACACTCTTAAATATGTCTGGACCTAGAGAGATCACAGCTGCGCTCGACGTTTGGGAAGCCGAGGTACAGGATATCTTGTACCGCCATTTCGCTGAACTAAAAAATGAACTTTGCCAAATCCTGACACTAGCTGCGCCTGTTCCCCTGATTGATCCTAACAGGGGTGTAGAGGAGGCGACTAATGTTCTGGCACAGAAGGTACTTATGACAACCTGGACCCTACCTGATATGGAAGAGGGAACTAGTCCACTACCTGTGGGCAACGCGGTATGCAGGCCCCTTCTGAGAGATTATACTGCTGCATCGGAACTAGTGGATGGAACTGCCTGTTCTAGGAGGTGGCCGGCCTTTGATCAGCCGACGCCACCGACACACCATAACATAGGAATAAGGAATGATCCACTAGTTAAACCTCCGAGGATGCCAGAATGGATAGAAACAGATTTGGAACCGGGTGGAGAGGTCGGCTCAAGCTCAGAGGCCTCTAGATATTTCAAGGAGCCACATGGAGTTCCCGTGACCAGGATGGAGTTATTGCATGGCAGGTCCCAGGAAACGGCTGCAAATTATCGCCATGCGGCGATCTATAGAGAGCCAATGCAATGTGAAAATACCGGAGCCAAGATTGAAGAAATTCAGAGATCTGAACCTGCAGGAAAATCGGCCCATCACAGTTGGGACTCGATTAATTTATTTGCCCTGCGTCTTGACTTTCAACTGCGAAGGTGTCTAAACACAGTTAACTGCCCTGAGTGTGAAAGTTTTTGTATGAGAGTGGGCATCGGCTGAAGTACCTGGTGTTTCGGGTTGGATTTGAGGGCTTAACCGGATGATCTCTTGACTACCCACAAGCTGATTGTTAAGAATTGAACTGCTTTGAATACCTCTTGCACATGTTTCTCCTGTTTTGTGTCAACCTTTAAACTGTCTGCTATCTGTTATTAGAGTTATAATACATAAGGTCTAGTATATTTTCTATTTACTAATGTTTCTACTTTTTATTAGCCAAAGATTGGGATATGTCTTGATATGATGGTTCCTCCACTCCTGTCATGATTTGATTCCAAACCTGTACTATGCTGGTCATTTCAGTGCCCTGCGCTAGGTCTAATTACCCCTATCTCTAACAGTATAACCCCCCAACATTCCTATCGCACTAGCTCAATATATTACACGTGGATAACACATACATTCCCTTAAAATGTCTATGATCACTAATTTCACAAGTCTAGGCAGCGAACTACATTTAGCGTTTGTTGTCATATCAACATTGCATACAGTATTATGCTTGGAGTTACATAAGAGCCTCTAAAATAGTGTTATAAAACATGAGAGGATCCATGACCTGATTTATACCTTGTGTTTTTCTTATACACTAACTGCATAAGCTGAATTAATGAGTTATGGCTTATAATCTGCTGTTATGATTAGTGCACTAGCTGGTCATCTCCTACTTACAGATAAACGAGTTTGTTTTTTAGCCACCTCCTGTTTTCTTATAAGCAATGGCTGGGGGATTAGAATCTTTTGTGCTAGAAATACGCCCAAGACCCCTGCTTAACAGCAAGTCAGGTATGGGCTAATCTCCATTTATAAACTATACAACAGTTGGCTCAACGCTGCTTGTATATACATTATAAGTTTTAATAATACATGTGTATGGAGTAGCACGCCTGCTTTGTTTTCAGCTAACATCTATTGCAGAGCATTCAGGAGGTTCACAATGCATCGCCACATGTATATTTTGCTCATGCTCTTGTTTATTGCTGTATATATATATATATATATATATATATATATATATGTTTGAACATAACCTATTCTTGCATTACCTATTTAGACTCATACAAGTATACAACTCAAGGTGAAGTCCCTTTTCTCTAATTACATGACCCTACTTTCAGTAATAATTTTCACAACGTTAGAGAGCTGGAATATATGCTTAATGTGACAGTATCAGAATATTTGTAGAAAAATTGATTTGGCTATAATTCCTTCTACATTCACAAGACTCCCGCTATTATAGCCCAATGCCAATGGAAATAAAATCACATAGAAACAGTCCCCTGGCTAACAACTTTCCTATATATCTCCCACACTTTCCTACTTTTTTTACACACATCACTGGCCCCACACCTGACTAAGCACTTGTGCCAATCTACCCTCAGTATATACTGGTATAATTTTCCATGGGTACTCCCTTTAGGGAATCACGCCAAACACCCTATACGCAGATACATTTAGAACTTCTGCAGCCATCCCAGATTCACATTTCTATAGGCTCCGCCCCCCCCGCTTTCCCCCTTTTGAGCGGTTCTTGTCCGCTGAACTCCCTTCCCCCACATAATCTGGCCCATGAGTGGCCAGGCAAAAGCTAACTCCCTATCTGTCGCCATCATTAAATTTTTGTTACTATAGGGACCATTGGATATCTGATATATAAAAAAGAGGGTTCATTGTTATATGTCCTAATTACTTATATTTATCATCAACTAGTTTATACTTTCCAATCACAATCCTAGAAATAGTGACATAGCCCATATCAGCGACTATACTCTTACTACTGAGCCTTCTATGTTGAATAATATCAACCAACATTTATATGTATATGACACTGTTTCTAGTTAGACAATGATTATAAATGTCAAATCGATACCTTACTGTTTTATTTCAAGCTTATTGGATACATGCGAATTGTATAATTACTCTTATCACTTCTGTTCCGTTTCTGGACATATTTTGTGTTGTATTACTGTTATTCATTACCTCAATAAAAAAATATATTTGAATAAAAAAAAAAAAATTACTGGCCTCTCTCATCTTCTTAAGTGGGGGAACTTGCACAATTGGTGGCTGACTAAATACTTTTTTACCCCACTGTAAGTATTGAAATATTCAGTCAAGGTGGCAACTGGCAAAATTGACTATTCCAAATGAAAAAAATAAAGCTAAAGAAGTTATTTGTAATCAATTTAATACATTCCAGCAGGTAAAATAGATCGTTATGAACACATTGGAGAAAATTGTACAGTACACTGCCCCTTTAATATTACTGTGCTCAAAACAACTAATAAATCATTCTGAAAAAAAATATGAAAATATGGTATTAATAGATTATTTGTCTTTATCTAGTTAAAAGTAAGCAAGTTATATTTTGTGCATTTTTTTTTTTTTAAATAGCGAAATCCAAATTTAAAAAAATAATACAAAGAGGGGGCATGTTCTAGCAGTGTCTCGGTAAAGGCGCACTTTTAAAAGCTCCTGATGAAATACAGATAATCCGCTGGTTGTTGGTCACATCAATTTTACTTGAATCATCAATCATTTTCTTCATAAATGGAAAGAGTCCACAGCTGCATTCATTACTTTTGGGAATTCAGAACCTGGCCACCAGGAGGAGGCAAAGACACCCCAGCCAAAGGCTTAAATGCTCTTCCCTCATCCCCCAGTCATTCTTTGCCTTTTGTCCCAGGAGGTTGGCAGAGAAGTGTCAGAAGTTTTCGATAGCCTCTTATGGAGGGTAGTACTCTTCGGCATGGGACTGGAGTTTTAAGTAGTCCTGTCAGCATCTCAGTGACAGCATGGGTGAAAGTTAGAGTCCGGAGGTGCAGGGAGAGTCTTTCTGCGAAACCATCCCGACTCATATTAACAGCTCCACAAGCAATCAGCGTTGACGAGTTTCGCTGCCTGCTTTTTTCTCTCAAGTCCATGACAGAAGCAACGCTACTATCTATCACACTTGAAGGGCCGTGTTCCTGTTCTACAGCGTAGATTCCGGTAAGATAGTTTCATTTTACTTTCATCATGGATGTATTGTAATTTCAACTGTTTATCTGAGAGGGGCTACAACCTTTTGGGGATAACTTTAACATATGGTCTCAGTGAGGCTCCTTTTTGTATCTAGGAATCAAGGTTTAATATCTCCTGAGGGGTATTATTGAACAGGGGGGGTTTATAATCATGTTTATGTGATTCTGTCTGCTACTGTGTAGTGTTACTTTGGCTCATGGCTATTTTGGAACATAACAGCCTATGTATAGTGACGCGGCCTTTTCGGTCGGGTGCACTTTTGCATGGACTGCACGGTTTATCTTGTGACTCCATTTCCGTTTTCCTGACCACGTGGCGATGGAGAAATCCTGGTCTGCTTGTGTCTGGTTCTCTGGAGGTGGCAGTGTCTCAGACAGTTATGGAGGATTCTTGGAGACGGATGTCTCTGATTCAGACTCTACTTCTTGGGAAGAATATGAATTGACCCGGGTGATATATGCTAATCAGTTATGTTCCGAATGCCGTTTTAGAGTGCTCTGTTCCTCGGTGTCGTGAGTGAGCTCGTCTCAGGTGCAGTAATAAAGAGGTCCAGACCAGATATTTATCAAACAAGGGCTCACTACAGGAGAGGTAATCTTTATTACACTGTTGCAACAGTGTCCCAGCACAAAAAACAGTAACGCAAGACTAACACATTTTCATATACATGCATTTTTATACTATTGCAGTTCCTTACAAAGCAGAGAGCTATTTGGCTGATAATGATTGGCCAATAAATTTCACGTGATTGGTGGTTACTAGGAAAAAAAAAACAGGTCCTCTATCTTAAAATTTGAGAGATATGTTTTCTTGGAATGTGACCAGAGGCTAGTTGGCTAATTGGATTGAGAAGTTGATACTGTACAGAGAAGCCTTGGATTTTACCTTGAGTTTCAGATATTTAGAAAACTTTGTATGGGAGAAGCCATAACTTTAAGATGTACTGATACATACTTATTAGGCTAAAAGTAAGTTGTTAAAGATACATCACTTATTAGAAAATACAGAAGTAATATATCTGCAGTTTCAGAGAAGAGTTCAGTAAAAGAAAAGGAAAAATTTGGTTAAACATATAAAATAATGAAAATATAATAAGCAGCTCATAACATCGGGATTGGGGAATCGGGTGCCCACTGAGCCATCCGTCTCTGGGGATTCTATTTCTCACAAGATGAGTTCCCTACCATCAACTCTTACTACGCATGCGTTACGACATGGTTCCACATTGGCCATATCTTTGGCACTGGCACCTCCCGGGAGTGTGCTTATGATATTGTCTGTGTTTTGTTAATCAGGGCTTGTCCGGCATGGGATCACCTTGTCCAGTTCAGCCTTCTGGGGGAGCGACTGCCCCTGAGGCCTAAGAGGGTCAACCTTCGGGGCCGGTGTTTCCTTTTGTCCCAGCGGAGGTATGTTGCGCCTTTCGTTATAGACTAGCGCGCCTTCTTGTCCTACTAAGGCACGTTTTTGGCGTTACTGGAGGATTCCACTCTTAATGGGTATGGGGATTCTCAGTCTTCCTCTTCGATTTGCTTGCATACATAGACATAAGGGGATGAAGTAATCTTCGTATAGTCTTTGTTATTTGTGTATCCTTTTCCAGTTCTGAGCTTGGAAGTCCCGGACCCCTGTAGGGCTGGTCCTGCGGGTCTGTCCATTCTTCCTGGGTGATAACCTACGGGTTGCCTTATCTTTTATTTTCATCCGGTGTGGATGATTTTTCTTTGGTCTAAAGCTCATGTTGTGGTATGATGTCTCCTTCGGGAACTTTCCTCTCTAGAATTGATACTCACGATTTGTGGTCACACTGTTTATAAAAGTCTGTCTGACTGTTCTTTATCCCGCCATCATCAGGTGGCCTTGACAGTGCTGGGGCCCTTGGTTTCAGGCTGGTCCTGACTGGGTACAAATCCTTCTGTCCTTGAGGCCTAGTTCAGACATGTGGCACCTTTTTTATGTCCGGTTGGTCCGGTGAGGGCGCCTAGTGATCACAATATGATTTGTGTTGTTGTCTTGTTTTATTTTACAAGCTTCTACTAGCATCCTGAGAGGGCTTGAGGGTCCGTGGTTGCTTAGGGGCATGGGGGATGGTTCAGTCCTCATTCGCCTTTCAATCTAGTGGGCCGGGACCCCAATGAGATCCGCAGTGACATGCTTAGTTGTTCCCGAATTTTTCGGGAACTATAGTGTTCCTTCCCATTGTGGGTTGGAGTCTTGGAGGATTTAGGTCCTTCATACTGCCGTTCTTACGGTTTTGCCTTTCATGGTCTCTTTGGAAGTGTCCTTTTAGGACTTTTTCCTTTTAGAGGTTCTCTTTCTTTGGATCGAGACTTTCTGGACTTCGTCCAGATCTTATGGCGGCTTTGGTCGCTTAATTAGGAAGTAATGGCCATGAGGCTTTGTCTTCCTTCGGGAGTTAGTAGTCTCCATATCAGGGGCGATAGGAGGTGTTGTCTCTTTCTCTTGTAAGGTGTATCCAGTCCACGGATCATCCATTACTTGTGGGATATTCTCATTCCCAACAGGAAGTTGCAAGAGGACACCCACAGCAGAGCTGTAATATAGCTCCTCCCCTAACTGTCATAGCCAGTCATTCTCTTGCAACTCTCAACAAGCTAGGATGTTGTAGGAGAGAGTGGTTAAATATAGCTAGTTTATTTTCTTCAATCAAAAGTTTGTTATTTTTAAATAGTACCGGAGTTGTGCTATTTTATCTCAGGCAGTAAATAGAAGAAGAATGTGCCTGAGGTTTCTATGATCTTAGCAGGTTGTAACTAAGATCCATTGCTATTCTCACATATGTCTGAGGGGATTACACAGATGAGGTAACTTCAGCGAGAGAATGGCGTGCAGTTTATTCTGCTATCAGGCATGTGCAGTTATAATTTTTTCTAGAGATGGAAAACACTAGAAAATGCTGCTGATACCGGATTAATGTAAGTTAAGCCTGAATACAGTGATTTAATAACGACTGGTATCATGCTTACTCCCAGGGGTAATACCCTTATGATATTTACAATATAAAACGTTTGCTGGCATATTTAATCGTTTTTATATATGCTTTGGTGATAAAACTTTATTGGGGCCTAGTTTTTTCCACATGGCTGGCTTAAATTTTGACTAGAAACAATTTCCACTGTTGTAGTATAAAAGTTACAGTTGGTGCAGTTAAAATTACAAACTGTGACATCCAGCTTCCCTCAAAGGCCCTCTGAATGCTATAGGACATCTCTAAAGGGCCCAAAGGCTTTCCAAAGTCGTTTATTGGGGAAGGTAGGGCCACAGCTTGCTGTGACAGTTGGTTGTGACTGTTAAAAAACGTCTATTTCGTTTTTTTGATCCGTTTTTTTGAACTAAGGGGTTAATCATCTATTTCAAGTGGGTGCAATGCTCTGTTAGCCTATTATACACACTGTAAAAATTTCGTTTGATTTACTGCATTTTTTCACTGTTTTTCAAATTCTGACAAAATTTGTTTCTCTTAAAGGCACAGTACCGTTTTTTATATTTGCTTGTTAACTTGATTTAAAGTGTTTTCCAAGCTTGCTAGTCTCATTGCTATTCTGTATAAACATGTCTGACATAGAAGAAACTCCTTGTTCATTATGTTTAAAAGCCATGGTGGAACCCCCTCTTAGAATGTGTACCAAATGTACTGATTTCATTTTATGCAATAAAGATCATTTTCTGTCTTTAAAAAATGTATCACCAGAGGAATCTGACAAGGGGGAAGTTATGCCGACTAACTTTCCCCACGTGTCAGACCCTTTGACTCCCGCTTAAGGGACTCACGCTCAAATGGCGCCAAGTACATCTAGGGCGCCCATAGCGTTTACTTTACAAGACATGGCGGCAGTCATGGATAATACACTGTCAGCGGTATTAGCCAGACTACCTGAACTTAGAGGTAAGCGAGATAGCTCTGGGGTGAGACAAAATGCAGAGCATACTGACGCTTTAAGAACCATGTCTGATTCTGCCTCACAATATGCAGAAGCTGAGGAAAGAGAGCTTCAGTCAGTGGGTGATGTTAATGACTCAGGAAAGATACCTGATTCTAATATTTCTACATTTAAATTTAAGCTTGAACACCTCCGCGTGTTGCTTAGGGAGGTTTTAGCTGCTCTGAATGACTGTGATACCATTGCAGTGCCAGAGAAATTGTGTAGACTGGATAAATACTTTGCAGTGCCGGTGTGTACTGATGTTTTTCCAAATACCTAAAAGGTTTACAGAAATTATTAATAAGGAATGGGATAGACCAGGTGTGCCGTTCTCTTCCCCTCCTATTTTTAAAAAAATGTTTCCAATAGACACCACCATATGGGACTTAAGGCAGACAGTCCCTAAGGTGGAGGGAGCAGTTTCTACTCTAGTAAAGCGTACTACTATTCCTGTAGAGGACAGCTGTGCTTTTTTTTTTTTTTTTTTTTTTTTTTTTTTTTTTTTTTTAAGATCCAATGGATAAAAAATTAGTGGTTACCTTAAGAAAATATTTATTCAACAAGGTTTTATCCTACGGCCCCTTGCATGCATTGCCCCTGTCACTGCTGCTGCGGTGTACTGGTTTGAATCTCTGGAAGAGGCTTTACAGGTAGCGACTCCATTGGATGACATACTTGGCAAACTTAGAGCACTTAAGCTAGCCAATTCTTTTATTCTGATGCCATTGTTCATTTGACTAAACTAACGGCTAAGAATTCTGGTTTTGCTATACAGGCGCGCAGAGCGCTATGGCTTAGATCATGGTCAGCTGACGTGACTTCAAAATCTAAGCTACTTAACATTCCCTTCAAGGGGCAGACCCTATTTGGGCCTGGTTGAAGGAGATTATTGCTGATATCACTGGAGGAAAAGGTCATGCCCTTCCTCAGGACAGGTCCAAATCTAGGGCCAAACAGTCTAATTTTCGTGCCTTTCAAAACTTCAAGGCAGGTGCGGCATCAACTTCCTCTAATAATAAACAAGAGGGAACTTTTGCTCAATCCAAGACGGTCTGGAGACCAAACCTGACATGGAAATAAGGTAAGCAGGTAAAAAAGCCTGCTGCTGCCTCTAAGACAGCATGAAGGAACGGCCCCCTATCCGGGAACGGATCTAGTAGGGGGCAGACTTTCACTCTTTGCCCAGACGTGGGCAAGAGATGTTCAGGATCCCTGGGCGTTGGAAATTATATCCCAGGGATATCTTCTGGACTTCAAAGCTTTCCCCCCAAAAGGGAGATTTCACCTTTCACAATTATCTGCACACCAGATAAAGAGAGAGGCATTCTTACACTGTGTACGAGTCCTCCTAGTTATGGGAGTGATCCATCCAGTTCCAAAGGAGGAACAGGGACAGGGTTTTTACTCAAATCTGTTTGTGGTTCCCAAAAAAGAGGGAACCTTCAGACCAATTTTGGATCTAAAGATCTTAAACAAATTCCTCAAAGTTCCGTCGTTCAAGATGGAAACTATTCGTACCATCCTACCACTGATCCAGGAGGGTCAATATATGACTACAGTGGATCTAAAGGATGCTTATCTTCACATTCCGATACACAAAGATCATCATCGGTTTCTCAGGTTTGCCTTTTACGACAGGCATTACCAGTTGTAGCTCTTCCCTTGGGATTAGCTACAGCCCCAAGAATCTTTACAAAGGTTCTAGGGTCACTTATGGCAGTTCTAAGGCCGCGGGGCATAGCAGTAGCCCCTTATTTAGATGACATCCTGATACAGGCGTCAAACTTCCAAATTGCCAAGTCTCATAAGGACGTAGTACTGGCATTTCTGTGGTCGCATGGGTGGAAAGTGAACGAGGAAAAGAGTTCTCTATCCCCACTCACAAGAGTTTCCTTTCTAGGGACTCTGATAGATTCTGTAGAAATGAAAATTCACCTGACGGAGTCCAGGTTATCAAAGCTTCTAAATTCCTGCCGGGTTCTTCATTCCATTCCGCGCCCTTCGGTGGTTCAGTGTATGGAAGTAATCGGCTTAATGGTAGCGGCAATGGACATAGTGCCGTTTGCATGCTTACATCTCAGACCGCTGCAACTATGCATGCTCAGTCAGTGGAGCGGGGATTACACAGATTTATCCCCTCAACTGAATCTGGACCAAGAGACCAGGGATTCTCTTCTCTGGTGGCTATCTCGGGTCCATCTGTCCAAAGGTATGACCTTTCGCAAGCCAGATTGGACAATTGTTACGACAGATGCCAGCCTTCTAGGTTGGGGTGCAGTCTGGAACTCCCTGAAGGCTCAGGGATCGTGGACTCAGGAGGAGTCTCTCCTTCCATTAAATTTTCTGCAACTAAGAGCGATATTCAAGGCTCTTCAGGCTTGGCCTCAGTTAGCAACTCTGAGGTACATCAGATTTCAGTCGGACAACATCACGACTGTAGCTTACATCAACCATCAAGGGGGAACGAGAAGTTCCCTAGAGATGTTAGAAGTTTCAAAAATAATTCGCTGGGCAGAGATTCACTCTTGTCACCTATCAGCTATCCATATCCCAGGTGTAGAGCACTGGGAGGCGGATTTTCTAAGTCGTCAGACTTTTCATCCGGGAGAGTGGGAACTCCATCCGGAGGCATTTACACAACTGATTCATCGTTGGGGCAAACCAGAACTGGATCTCATGGCGTCTCGCCAGAACGCCAAGCTTCCGTGTTACGGATCCAGGTCCAGGGATCCCAAGGCGACACTGATAGATGCTCTAGCAGTGCCCTGGTCTTTCAACCTGGCTTATGTGTTTCCACCGTTTCCTCTGCTCCCTCGACTGATTGCCAAGATCAAGCAGGAGAGAGCATCGGTGATTCTGATAGCACCTGCGTGGCCACGCAGGACCTGGTATGCAGATCTAGTGGACATGTCATCCTTTCCACCATGGTCTCTGCCTCTGAAACAGGACCTTCTACTTCAGGGTCCTTTCAACCATCCAAATCTAATTTCTCTGAGGCTGACTGCCTGGAGATTGAACGCTTGATTTTATCAAAGCGTGGCTTCTCCGAGTCAGTTATTGATACCTTAAGACAGGCACGAAAGCCTGTCACCAGGAAAATTTACCATAAGGTATGGCTTAGATATCTTTATTGGTGTGAATCCCAGGGTTACTCATGGAGTAAGGTCAGGATTGCTAGGATATTATCTTTTCTCCAAGAAGTTTGGAAAAAGGATTGTCAGCTAGTTAAGCGTCTGGCAGATGTTCCAGACGTTCAGGCATTTTGTCAGGCTTTAGTTAGAATCAAGCCTGTGTTTAAACCTGTTGCTCCACCATGGAGCTTAAAGTTGGTTCTTAAGGTTCTTCAAGGAGTTCCGTTTGAACCTCTTCATTCCATAGATATCAAGCTTTTATCTTGGAAAGTTCTTTTTTTTTTTTTGGTAGCTATTTCCTCGGCTCGTAGAGTCTCTGAGCTATCTGCCTTACAATGTAATTCTCCTTATCTGATTTTTCATACGGATAAGGAAGTCCTGCGTACCAAACCTGGGTTCTTACCTAAGGTGGTATCTAACAAGAATATCAATCAAGAGATTGTTGTTCCATCCTTGTGTTACACAATTTGGACGTGGTCCGTGCTTTAAAGTTTTACTTACAAGCTACTAAAGATTTTCGTCAAACATCTGCTTTGTTTGTTGTCTACTCTGGACAGAGGAGAGGTCAAAAGGCTTCGGCAACCTCTTTTTCTTTTGACTAAGAAGCTTAATCCGCATAGCCTATGAGACTGCTGGACAGCAACCTCCTGAAAGGATTACAGCTCATTCCACTAGAGCTGTGGCTTCCACTTGGGCCTTTAAAAATGAGGCTTCTTTTGATCAGATTTGCAAGGCGACGACTTGGTCTTCGCTTCATATTTTTTCAAAATTTTACAAATTTGATACTTTTGCTTCTTCGGAGGCTATATTTGGGAGAAAGGTTTTACGGGCAGTGGTTCCTTCCATTTAAGTTCCTGCCTTGTCCCTCCCTTCAGCCGTGTACTTTAGCTTTGGTATTGGTATCCCACAAGTAATGGATGATCCGTGGACTGGATACACCTTACAAGAGAAAACACAATTTATGCTTACCTGATAAATTTATTTCTCTTGTGGTGTATCCAGTCCACGGCCCGCCCTGTCATTTTAAGGCAGGTAATTTTTAAATTTAAACTACAGTAACCACTGCACCCTATGGTTCCTCCTTTCTCGGCTTGTTTTCGGTCGAATGACTGGCTATGACAGTTAGGGGAGGAGCTATATTACAGCTCTGCTGTGGGTGTCCTCTTGCAACTTCCTGTTGGGAATGAGAATATCCCACAAGTAATGGATGATCCGTGGACTGGATACACCACAAGAGAAATAAATTTATCAGGTAAGCATAAATTGTGTTTTTTCCAAGCTTTTTGCTTAGGGGATGTTTTTCTACCTGTGTTCGGGATGCTTTGCATTCTTCTCCCTTGGGTGTGGTCCTTTGGAATGTTAATCTGAAAGGATTATGGAGACTAGCCTTTCTTTCTACTCTCTTTTGGGTGACTCTGTTCTCATTTTCATTTCCCTTAGTGCTGCCCTTGGGGCCTTTGGGCTCTAGAGAAATTGTGTGACTTTGTTGCAGCCTAATACCTTGCTGGGGGGTGTTGACCTCCAGCTAAGGGTGTTCTCTTCCCTTTGGGCTGGGAATTACAAGGTTCTCCGGGTTTCCCAGTTTTCATCCCCTTTGAGGTCTGATTGCTTCAGACGGGGTATCTTGGGTTCCCTGAAGGTCTTGTTTGTTCTAGGACAATTCTGGGTCCCGGGTCCGGATTTCTTGTCTTGGATCCTTCTTGGATGTCTGGAGACTTATGATCCGAAGGACTGGTTCGGGACAACCCAGGTTTTTTCAGGGACCCTATGTTTTTCTACCTGTGTTCGGGATGCTTTGCATTCTTCTCCCTTGGGTGTGGTCCTTTGGAACGTTAATCTGAAAGGATTATGGAGACTAGCCTTTCTTTCTACTCTCTTTTGGGTGACTCTGTTCTCATTTTCATTTCCCTTAGTGCTGCCCTTGGGGCCTTTGGGCTCTAGAGAAATTGTGTGACTTTGTTGCAGCCTAATACCTTGCTGGGGGGTGTTGACCTCCAGCTAAGGGTGTTCTCTTCCCTTTGGGCTGGGAATTACAAGGTTCTCCGGGTTTCCCAGTTTTCATCCCCTTTGAGGTCTGATTGCTTCAGACGGGGTATCTTGGGTTCCCTGAAGGTCTTGTTTGTTCTAGGACAATTCTGGGTCCCGGGTCCGGATTTCTTGTCTTGGATCCTTCTTGGATGTCTGGAGACTTATGATCCGAAGGACTGGTTCGGGACAACCCAGGTTTTTTCAGGGACCCTATGTTGGGACATAGGTGCTAGCTCATTGGGCTTGCAAACAAGTAGGCCAGAGTTCACATCCACCTTCGGGTACTGGTTATAAACTTTTAAGGCCTGACTTGTCCTTCGGACAGAGTGTGCTCCTCTATGGGGAGTTTTTTTCTCTGTTGGGTCAACAGGGGTGTCTTGAGGATTTTTCATTCGGTCCGTGTTTTGATCATACTAGGGCTTCATGTCTTGTGGACATGTATGCTGTTCTTATCTGGGTCCTTCCCTTTGGAGGGGATAGTTTATCTTCCTTATGAGTTGGGGTTTCCTCTCTCCTGCCCTGTGTGTAGGAGGTTGGATCAGGTGGCTTATTTCTGTAAGGGGCAGCATCTGCTGCTCTGTGGGCTCTGTTCCACCTGTTGGAAATTGATCTCTCTACGTAGAGACTGTCTAAGAGTTGTGACAGGTCTTCCTATGGATCTATTGCACTTTTCTCTGTTTCAGGCCCTAGGGGTTTCTCCTTGGGAGTGCTTTATTTTGGAGGAGTGGATTGGGTTAGCACCTGAGCTCTGTTTGGGTGGGTGAGTCCCCCCTTTTTCTTTCCATTCCCTGGGGGCTAGTGGTTGGGGTCTTTCTGTCCCCCTGTCTATCAGACATTCCTTTTGCTTGGGCTGGTCTGGTGTTGGAGCAGGATCTGAGATCTGTTGCTCTGCTTCTTCGTCCTCTGAGCATTCGAGGTACAGTAAGCCTTTTGAGGTTTCTCCTTTCTCCACATTCTAGATTTGTGGGAAGGACTGGCGGCTCTTAGATAGCCTGCAACGTTATCCGCGGGTTAGTGGATACTTAGCAATCTGAAGGATCCTATCTTCAGCTGCTTTTTACTTGCCCTGCAAGTATTTAAGTTCAGTGTCATTTTTAGATGACTGCAGCGTGCAGTGTTTTTTCTTCAGGTGTTGTTCGTCAGACCTATCTGAGCTTCCTGCACAAGGTTTCGTTCTGAATATTTCGGTATTCTTAGATACCTTTTTGCGACTTGGGGACCTTCGTCTTCATTCGTTTCTAGAGTGTGGTTGCACTGTGTTAGGGGGAAGATCCTCTCTCTGTTTTTTTTTTCTGGAAGTTCCTTCTGCTAGCTCAGCATACTAATGCACTGTGGTTACTCTGCACTGTAGCAAATTGAGGGTTCCAAGTTCAATCCCTGGCGAGGTCTACTCAGCCTTTCCTCCTTTCGAGGTTGATAAAATGAGCAGCGCCTTGAGTCCCCTAAGGGACTTTTTGGCTTTTTCTTTTTCAAACTTGTTCTCGGCTTCAGACGAAGTGGGATTTTGTTGGGTAGGGGTTTTCAGGCCTGGTGCCCTGAGAATGGGCTGCCTCTTGTACCCTCCTGTTTTTGCATTCAGTGTCCTCTATAGCTTGGGTGTTGTTTTCCCAAAAGTATTGAATGCAGCTGTGGACTCTTTCCATTTATCAAGAAAAACTTAAATTATGCTTACCTGATAATTTTCTTTTCTTCAGATGGAAAGAGTCCACAGCTCCCCACACATATTTTTTATTTGGGGCGTCTGTATTTTTATTCTTCTGGCACCTTTTCACCCTGATATTTCTTCTACTGTTCCTTGTTCCTCGGCAGAATGACTGGGGGATGAGGGAAGTGGGAGGAGTATTTAAGCCTTTGGCTGTGGTGTCTTTGCCTCCTCCTGGTGGCCAGGTTCTGAATTCCCAAAAGTATTAAATGCAGCTGTGGACTCTTTCCATCTGAAGAAAAGAAAATTATCAGGTAAGCATAATTTAAGTTTTTTGCTCAGATAATCTTTTCCTAGCTATATTAATGAATCTGGAGCCATGAAAAAGACAGCTGAGGCCTTCTGCCTTACAAGGCAGTGACCCCACCCCCGAAAGTTCAGGTTTTACAGCCATTACTGGATTATTTCACAAGATCAACTCATCTCTTATTATTCAGCATCTCCTCACCTCTATTAGCTACAGTGATAGAGCTACCACCATCAACCATGCAGGAAGAAAACCTATTATCCAACTCTGGTGGCCACTACCGGAGGCTAGACAACCTCATGCTTGTACTCATTGGGAGAGTTCCTTCAAGCTCCACACTGGAGCAACAAGATAAAACACCCATGTGACTCTGCTCTTGTGTTTAAGGCTACCAAGATCATAGATTGGCATAGGAGGCTTCCTCCCAAGGAAATAATGGGACTAACTTGTCATAACCTACACACTACCATTTTGTCACTTCGACCTCAACTCTACAAAGACTCTTCATCTCACTTTTCTCAGAGACTCTTGATGATAATATATCACACACATGCTTTCAAGAATAAATCCTGGATAAAAAAATTGTGCTAAGGGGTAATATCAGCCTGAATTATTTTCTCGGATTCCTGGCTAAATTTATAGATTAATTTTATTTAAAATTAGGTTTTTATTAGGAAATTGAACTAATCTCAGTGTTATGTTTAACCAGTTTGTGTTCCCCTTCCTGCTGCCTTGATATGTAACAAAGATTCTTTTCTTCTTAAAAGGGAAGAGTCCACAGCTGCATTCATTACTTTTAATAAGAACCTGGCCACCAGGAGGAGGCAAAGACATCCCAGCCAAAGGCTTAAATACCTCCCCCACTGCCCTCATCCCCCAGTCATTTTTTGCCTTTCGTCACAGGAGGTTGGCAGAGAAGTGTCAGAAGTTCGAGATAGTCTCTTATGGAGGGTAGTACTCTTCGCAATGGGACTGGAGTTTTAAGTAATCCTGACAGCCTCTCAGTGAGAGCATGGATGAAGGTTAGAGTCCGGAGATGCAGGGAGAGTTTTCCTACGAACCCATCCCGACTCATTTCGCTGCCTACTTCACTCAAGTTCATGTCAGAAGGGAGGCTACTATCTGTCACACTTGAAGGGCCGTGTTCCTGTTCCACGGCATAGATTTTGGTAAGATCGTTTAATTTTATTTTGATATGTGAATGTTAATGAAACAAGGTAGGGTCCCAGTGGGACTCCTTTTATCTTAATAAGGAATCCTGGGCTAATATCTCCTGAGGGGGATTATTGAATAGGGGGACTTTTAATCATGTTTGTTATATGGTTCTATCTGCAAATGTGTAGCTATACTTAGGCTCACGGCCTTTTAGATTGCGTGCCCTTTTCGTGACTGGCACGGTGCACCTCGTGACGGGTGAGGTTGCGTTGTTTTTCACTTCCGTATGCTGACTGTGTGTGACCGCGAGAGTCCTGCTTGTGGGTTGTCTGGTTCACAATTTTTGTCATTTTTGTAGTCCCAAGATTATGGAGGATTCTGATATGCGTGACACGGATGCCTCAGATACGGAGGATGTGTCTTGTGATAAATATGAAATGGTCCGGGTAATCAATGCCCATCAGTTATGTTCCGATTGCTGTTCTAGAGTACTCTCTTCTCCCGAAGCAGGGAGCTTAGAGTGCGTTGAGCCATCCACCTCCGAGGTTTCCATGATGTTTTTTGGAAGGTCAGCCGTGTAGGGGGTTTCGCACCCGAGCACAATGCCTATCCTGACTCATGGTAGAATACAGTTTGTAGTAACGGTCAGCGGTCTAACCGGGGGCTTTGTTCCTACATGGACCCTTCCTTTCTCCTCCAGAAGTCTGGGACCCTTGTCCTTGGTCTTGACTAGCCTTTGGGCTAGGACCATTATCCTAGAAGGAAGATTGGGGGTCAGTTACTTTATGCAGGGTTGAGCATTTTTCTTTACAGTCGGTTCTATCCTTTGTGGGGGGTCTTGGATGTCCTTCTCCTTTCCACTAGTGTTCGGTGCTGGTGGGGGCGCTCGCTCCTGGGAGCCGATATTCGGTGGGCTGTGAACCCTTGGAAGGTTGCAGTTGAATCCAGCTACAGCTATTACACTTTGAGGGTGTCACCAGCTACAGCTAATTGCACTTTGATTGGGTGTTAGCAAGCTTTAAAACATCTTTGGTGTTTGGGTTTAGCAACGATGAGTCAGCTTTCTACCTGGAAGCTGGTTATTGGGAGTTCCTGTTCAGTGGTTGGTGTTCTTTTTGGAGAACTCTTTCCTAGCTGCTGGGATAGTTATCCTATTTCTGTTGTCTCGGCTGTCTAGCTTGCAGATCTAGATTTATTATGAGGCAACAGGGAACTCGTGGCTTTCCTGGAGTACCTTTGGGTTCAGGGTCAGGGATATGAGGGTATTCCTCAAGTCCTTTTTGGGACATGTTTCCCTGTGTATGGATCTCTCTTTCTTCAGTCCTTGTGTTTCTAGGGAGTTCATCTCCCTGGGCGTTGCTATTGTACGACAACCATGGATTGTTCTATATTCTGCAAAATGGATTGATCCTTTGGATTTTTCATGAGTTTCTGTTCTCCTTTTTGGAGGCAGATAGCGGTCCTTGTCTTGGCCGGGTACCTTCATGGGAGTCATGGTCCATGGGGTTGACTCCTCGGAGGTTGTTTGGGCTTGACGGACTCTGGGACTGAGTGGTTTAGTTCAGCTTTGCCAGTGGTTTAACTAATGTGCAGTTAGCTGGGCTTCGGGTTTCCACCCGTGTCGTCTATACTTTTTTTTTTTCTGGGTGTCGAGTAATCGTGCTGTGGTGCCTTTCGAAGGGGCCGCCTTTGGTATCCACCGTTGTTTGCATTCAGTGTATCCTAGCTTGGGTATTCTTTTCCCAAAAGTAATGAATGCAGCTGTGGACTCTTCCCTTTTAAGAAGAAAAACATAAATTATGCTTACCTGATAATTTCATTTTCTTCTGAAGGGGAGAGTTTACAGCTCCCGCTCGTGTTTTTATCTATGAGATGGTTGTCATTTTTTGTTCTTCTGGCACCTTTTTTCACCCTGATATTTCTCCTACTGTTCCTTGTTCTCTCGACAGAATGACTGGGGGATGCGTGAAGTGGGGGAGGTATTTAAGCCTTTGGCTGGGGTGTCTTTGCCTCCTCCTGGTGGCCAGGTTATTATTTCCCCAAATTAATGAATGCAGCTGTGGACTCTTCCCTTCAGAAGAAAATTAAATGATCAGGTAAGCATAATTTATGTTTTTTTTCCTATTTCCTTATCATTTATTAGATAAGCAAATGGGAACACAATATCCCAAACCGGGACGTAAATATAAATCTACTGCAGTGTGTAACTCCCATCTTATCAGCTTCACTCCCAGGTTTATAAATAACTCCTTTAACTCTTAGCAGCCTTTTGGATACCAGGTTAAAGTCCTGTTATTTTCTCAAGGCACAACGGAGAACATACAGTATGCTATTTAGAATTTTTCGCCCCAGTTATAACGCTCCTCTTTTTATCCACACTCTCTCTCTTACAGAGGTTGAATAATAGATATGCTATGGTATTGCTGTTTTATTTCTATTTTGTTCTAGTGTTCCAGAAATATTCTTAAATGTGGCTATAAATCTTGAGAAACCTTCAGGTTAACTAATGTTTTTCATAAGATTTTTCTTTTGTTGTTTTATTTGTTTATGGTCCAAAAGTGACCCTACCCAATTGTTTATGACTTACTAATAAAAACGATATATCTTTATGCAAGGCCCAAAAGCAGCCATTAGTAATCTCTTTTAACTTTGAAAATATGGGTTTATTCAGTTCATCTCAACCTAATTATCCATGTAGGTATCTTGTTAGATATACTTTTACATTGTCTTCATCATCACGAGTCCCTTACAGATTATGCTATTTCATTTAGAAGGTTACTTAAAACGGTCTTCTTATTTGTCTCTCAGACCCAATTTATTTCTTGTTGATATTTAATTTCTCTAACAAGCTCCACTGATTATTTTCACATATTTTTGAAAAGGTAGTTTGGAATATGGTTAAGATTAAGGGGACTGTAATGAAGTTAGACTTTTTTTGCAATAAATGGCTGTAAAACATTGCCCAGCAATGTTTAGATTTTTTTCTGAAATAGGTTTTGACATAACATTTCTACCAGAAACAACTCAACATCAAAGAAGTTTTTTTTTTTCAATAGCTCCGTTACAAGGAATTCTAAATTTATAGCAACCATTTCTATGTCTAATATAAAACATTACTTCAGAGATTAGGTAAGGGAGAATATTTCAACAAGCGTTTGTTTTATGTGATCATTTCCTATCAAAAAAAAAATGATGTTAAAAAAATGACTTTGATTTGCTTTCATCTTTTCTTTAGGGAAATCCAGAGGAGCACACCATTCTAGAATTTGCCAGATTAATTAAACACCTCGTTGGTAAGTTTTGTGCCCTTCAGATGTACTAACACATTTTAATTGAATGTGTAATCAGGAGGTGACTAATTAAATGCAGATATGACAATTTAAAAAAATTTAAACTTGGTTATTAGAAGTGATTTGCGCCTAACATAATTTTTATTTGAAGACAATATTCAGTAAGTACATTGAATGTTGGTAAAATTATTAGCGTGTGCTTCATTAACTGAACACCCAATAGTTATGCTGGAAATTCACTCTTTGCTATATATGCTGTAAAATAAGAGTTCCTACTAAATAATGCAGCTCAACTCAAACTTCACAAAGTATAACTCAGCACAGTGATGCCAGCGTTATCCACTTGTTGGTCTTAGGTCTGGACTACCCTATAAGCTTTAAAATGTGATACTACAGCAACTGAAGGAATGTGAGTGTAATTTTTGTTTAATATTACATTTATAAACTGCGTTGAGATGTTATTTGCACGTGTTTTATATATTCCTTTCTGTGTGTTTATTTATTTTACTTTCCCTGAACTAAATCATTTTTACAGTTTAGTTAACCTTTTTTTGTTGAAAGAGTTGTGTTTGACTTGTCCGTAAAAATGGTAATGTGTAATGTCACATGGTGCTTTGTAAGATATACTAGTAGCACTGGATGAATCAAAATATAAAATTTGCTTGATTTATAGAGGATTATTGAATCATTATATACATGATTTGCTATTTTTAAGAGGACACTTAAAACATTTTTATAATCATAGTATTGAGGTTATTCCGTACCTCCTTCTAGTCATGGGTGCTGCCACGTTTAAATCTGTCTTTCACTACATTCCAGTGCTGACCTGTTTGCAGCAACTCTCCCTCAGAAACCTGCAGTATAATCTAAGTACCATAATGACAAACAAATAATATATGCTCCCTAGGAGCACAACAAAATAAAAATATATAAATATATAAAAAGTAAAAAATATATATGCTTGACCAGCAGCAAGTATAAAATCTTAATCAAACTAAATAAAATCAAGTGAAAGTTAAAAAATCAAAAGTAGAGGAGGCGGAGCGTGCGGGCGTACCTAATGGCCGCACTTCACCAGAGCTCCTGAAGCGGCTATAGCGGGCCCCCCACCAGGCAAGCGTTAGTGCTGTCACAGTGCCCAAAAATAGCGGGCGAAGCATCGGAGAACCTGGCTGACTATAATCAGCGCATCTGAGGTGACAGTTGGCGTTCACAGACACAGATGTGATCCGCCGTACAGGCCGCAATCAAGGCACAGCTAGAGTGTCAGCGTGCGTGGAGACGCCGCATCTTCTCAACAAAGAGCCCAGTATAGAGGATAAAATTACCGGAAGGTGCCTTACCGGAGCATAACCTCTTGCAGCCCCACAAGTATGCGTGCATATGTCCAGCACGGCCGGTGAGACCTGGGGAGATTAGTACTTGAGACACTCGCTGAAAACCGCGCCATTTTGGGGGTAAGAGCTCATTACGGAGCACTCACACAACGCCAGTGCACACAACTACAATATGTAGCCCCTCTAGCTCAGTATTAGCTGCTTCTCCTTAGACAGCAATACACACTGCTATTCTGCCCTTTTAACACGGGGAACTTGCAAAGCAACCATTAACATGCTGAACTTGCCATAATATTGTTTTAAATTTATCCAGAGGTTTACATCAGCTTGCTTGGTCTCCCGGCTGCAGCAGTTAAGGGGATAAACAGCACAGAGCAACAGTCTGTACATGTCCTGCAGCACAAAAGCACTTGAAGCCCTACTGCCTAGAATGTATTAGCACAATATTCAGGTCCTATGCTGAGCAGTATATACACCACATGAGTTGCTCTCAGCCAGAGTTGAAGATTTCTTTCCTACAAGCCCATTACCTATATTATTCTTCCTGAATCAGCTATTTGCATTCAAGGGTGACCTATTATATAGTATATTACTGGGCATTGGGTGTTGTTTAGATTTCAACCATTACATGCTTAACTGATTTACACTGCAGTCTGAGTACGCAGTATACAAGATGGCGCTGAGAAGAACCTCTAAACTGGACAAAAACACCAAAACTACCAACACCATTACTCCGATGAACACTTTTTAAAAAAATACAGAGAAGCAAAAGAAAGTGCCTCAGTTGGGCAGCAATGATGAAGCATTGTCTGATAACCCGGACACCTGTCAGGCGCACATAACCTCGCCTAGCTCACCTGGACACTTGGTTGATGAACCGGTGACTCTGAAAGCCATGGAAGCACTTATTAATCAAGTAAAATCTTGTATCAAATCGGAATGTGCAGATTTAAAAAAAAGATATAAATGAACTGGGCCATAGAGTGGGAATATTAGAGGACGACAGAGAAGAACTAACTAAGGAGCTGTCTGACATGTCACACTCTTTAACAGAGCATCAATCCCAGATTGCGGAGCTCGAAAATAAATTGGATGATATCGAAAACAGGTCACGACGCAACAATCTGCGCTTCAGAGGGATCCCGGAGACAGTGAGCAGAGAGGATATCTCAGAACACCTACAAAACCTGTTTCAGTCTATGGCTATCTCCAACCAACGAGTGATTGAAGAGATACCCCTGGAAAGAGCCCACAGAGCATTACGCCCAAAGCCAAAAGATAATCAACCTCCTAGAGACATTATTGTGTGTTTCCAGAGCTACAGAGACAGGGAAAAGGTTTTCCAACTTGCTAGGGCCCAGCCATCTTTTTCTTTTATGGGCGCAAAAATACAAATATACCAAGACCTCTCCATACGGACACTGCAACATAGAAGAGAATTCGCCTTCTTTACCACGCACCTCCGCTCACTAAAAATACCGTATAGGTGGGGTTTCCCTACATCTTTGCAAGTTATTAAGGATGGAAAGAGATATGAATGTCTAAACCCTGCCAACATCCCAGATTTTTGCAGACAACTCAACCTTTCACCTCCAGATGTTCCGGAATCTTCTATACCAAAAACATTGTCGTTTCCCGTAAAACCACAAAGGAAACTGTGGTCTGAAATAGCGGGCAAGCACGCTAGAAAGAGACTGAACTCTGAATCATCCTCGCATCTGGTCACCTCCTGAACATGAATAAAGCGAACTACATCTGCCAGACCTTGTGAGTAGTAGCTGCGGGACTTACTTAGTGAGTAGCTCATGCTTTTTGTTGGCCTTGTTTACTTTCTGTTGAACTCTTTATTTATTTTTTATTCTTTGAACATTTTTTCCTTCTGTTGGTAATCTTCTCTCTGAAGTAAAAGACACTTGCTCAGAATGACTTCTGACCTGAACTAGTCACAGAACTCTCGAACACACTGTTCTTTCTATTTGACGAGTTCAATTTGCTATTAATGTGATGGTGTTAATCATTTTAAGTTAGTATGTTTAGCCCTTAAGAGTCGATAGATACCCTAGGAAGTACAGCACCCAGAAACAGAAATGAAAGGGGGTGCTAGAATTGAAGAAAAGATGTAGACATATATATAATGCTGCACCAATTAGTAATATGTTTTTTTTTTTTTTTTTTGGGGGGTGCTGGAAATGCTTAAGTGGCAACCCTTTGGGTGTCTAATGTTAAATCGAGTTAACCCCTTCCTGTTACTAATGTTAATTATGCCTTGTTTGTTTTTGTTCTTTTTTAGATAACAAATATGTATTGTGTACTGACAACAGAAGCACACATTGACTCCCTAGATGTGAAACCCCAGTTAGAACGCACTACATAACATATCAGATATTAGACCTGTTGGGGGGGGGGGCCCGTTGGGCCGTCCTACCTCCCTCTGTTTTACTTATTAACTTACTTTTCCTGTTCTCTTTTCTCAGACGGAATACTCCCGTCGGGCTTCTTCTCCCCCTCCCACTAAACTTCCCTATTGTCTTTGAATCTCCCCCCTCCCTCCTTTTTCTTTTTCTCTCCTTAATTTAGTTGGAAAATAGACACATCCAGTTAGCTGTTAGAGTGGTTTAAATCTTCAACACTTGAACACAACCAAAAAGCTCTGTCAGGTGCATTGCATCCCACTTGTACACCAATCCAAGCACCTATGGTACGCAATGCCACAATAAGTCACTTCAAAATAGCCTCACAAAATGTTAAAGGCATATTATCCCCACAAAAACGCTCTTTAGTGTTTCACGACTTCTATAAAAAGCAACTAGACATTGTTATGCTACAGGAGACACACTTTAAAAAAAGAAAAGAACCAGCTCTATCACACTACTACTATGACCAACATTTTCTTAACTCAGGACCAACAAAACACAACGGAGTATGTATCTCTTTTAAAAGGGGAACATCCTTCGTTCTCCTACATAAATGCCAAGATAATGAGGGCAGAATGTTGATTCTTGTTGGCCTTTACTATGGTAGACCGATTACCCTAGCTAATATCTATGCACCCAACCGCCTGCCCCTTCCTTTTTCCGCACAGTTATCAACCACCTAGTGGATGTAGCCAAGGGCCTAATAATATTGGGGGGGGATTTCAACTTCCCTTTTAACCCAGCATTAGACACCTCATCGGGCAAATCATACATAAGATATAGTCAAATAAAAGCAAATTGGCAAGCTATCAAGAAAATACCTTTGTTCGACACTTGGAGGATCACACACCCCTCCACAAAAGATTTTACATTCTTCTCTCACCCACAACACTCCTATTCTCGGACTATCTTCTCTGCGACCAAAATACCCTTACATCACTAACTAACTCCAGACTGTATCATACCTCATGGTCAGACCACAGCATGGTATGTTCCATGTTTTCCTGGTCTTCTAGACCACAGCACCAGCAACACTGGAGACTTAATGATCACATACTGGCTGACCCACTTGTCACAACCAATGTAGTCGAGAAAACTACTGAATTCTTTGCTTTTAATGACCCAAGGGCTACATCGGCTTCTAATAACTGGGAGGCCTACAAGTGTTACATCAGAGGAGTGATATTAGATCACACCCATAGGCAGCGCAAACAGAGGGCAGCACAATACCTCACACTAACGACCAACTTTCAAAATTGCGAAAAAGCCTTGAAACAGAACCCCCTCTCCCCAAGTCTTCTTTTACAGTCTCGACTGGCTATAGAGGATCTCAACCAATACCTAGTCAAGACTGCTCACCTGAGGGCAATCACCACTAAATCAAAATTTTACGTTGAAAGTAATAAATCCGGCCGCTTATTGGTCAGGTCCCTCAGAAAGAAAGGTTATAAAGCCTTTATCCCCAAAATAGTGGACTCATCAGGCACCCCACTCGTTAAAAACTCTGATATAGTGAACCAGTTTGCATCCTATTACTCATCTTTATACAACCTACCACAAGCTGATCCTATAACCAAAACAGATATGATCAATAATTATTTATCTTACATTAAACTCCCCACCCTTACTGCAGAGAGTAACGAGTCCTTAGACTCGCCTCTCACAATGCAAGAAATACTAGTGGCCATAAACCTCCCCCAGGGCAAAGCCCCCGGCCCAGATGGATTCACCCCTAAATTTTATCACCTATTCAAGACCCTCCTGAGCCCCCATCTTTTAGCAATGTACAACTCTTTGGATCATGACTGTCATTTCTCACAGTCTCAACTGGAGGCTACCATCTCGGTTATTCCTAAGCCCGGTAAAAATACGGAATTAGTTACAAATTATCGTCCAATATCTCTGATCAACATTGATATTAAGTTATACGCGAAGATATTGGCCACCAGAATTAATAACATTCTGCCCACGTTAGTTAACACCGATCAAGTCGGCTTTATACCAGGGAGAGAGGCCAAAGATAATACGATACGACTACTACAGACCATACACACTGCCAATATCATTAAATCCCCCCTAATTCTACTTTCCACTGATGCGGAGAAGGCCTTCGACAGGGTGGACTGGGATTTCCTGTGGGCCACCCTGTCGAAATTTGGCTTCTCAGCTAACTTGATCTCCCGTATTAAAGCACTATATAACTGCCCCTCTGCTCGTATTAGCGCTAACAATATCTTATCTCAGAAAATTCCTATCAGAAATGGTACGAGACAGGGGTGTCCCCTATCCCCATTATTGTTTGCCCTAACAGTAGAAGTCCTTGCAACCAGAGTAAGAGATAACGCCGGAATTGAGGGCATGCCCTTCAGGCCAGCCTGCCAGAAGTGCTTACTATACGCGGATGACATCATATTTACTATTCGTTCACCTTCCACTTCGCTACCAGCGCTACTGACAGAATTAGCGAACTATAAAAGGGTTTCGAACTTCTCTATTAATATGGAGAAGTCGAAGCTCCTGCCCCTTCACATAACAGATGAGGAACTGGGCTTTATTAAAACATACACCACCTTTCAGATAACCAATATCATTCATTATTTAGGTATAGATATATCCCCTATTCAGTCTGACCTGTTCGACCTCAACTACATCCCATTACAAAAAGAAACTCAAACATCCCTAGAGACGTGGCATAAGCAGGGTCACCTCTCGTGGATGGGCCGCATTAATACACTAAAAATGAGCATCATCCCTAAATTCCTGTACCTGTTTCAGGTCCTTCCCTTGGACATTCCCCAAACTTATTTAATACAACAACAAAAAGTATTTGATTCCTTTATCTGGGCTCAAAAACGCACTAGAGTGACTAAAAACACCCTGTACCTTGATAGAGAACAAGGTGGTCTAAGCGCACCGAATCTTGCAGCATACTTTAGGGCAGCCCACCTAGCGCGAATTGTGGCATGGAAACACTCCTCGCATGAAAAACCTTGGGTACAGTTGGAATCCTATTTGGCGGGTGGTTATAATCTTGGAGATTTGTGCTGGATCCCAGCCAAGCATAGACCCCCAGAAGCTAAGGTTAACTACTACGTGGCAGCAACACTAAGGGTATGGGATAAAACATTAGCCTTAAACAATCCTATCTCAACTATACCATCCCCTCTAACCCCCGTCCTCAATAACCCCCTTCTAATACAACCACAGACCCTACAACTCCGACAGTTTATAATTCTCCCTCTAATGTCCCAGCCCACCTGGCACTTAAGAATGGGCAAATCCGCTCCCAGTTAGAACTCTCGCAAATCTTAGGTCCCCCATTTCATCTCTGGTTCCCCTACCTACAACTGAGACATGCCATACTAAATAGCCCCTTCACAGATGACCTGACCAGACCCTTGCACCCCTTTGAAAAATTGTGCACAACCACAGCCTTGAACAGGTCCCACATCTCTATGATCTATAAGCTTCTTAGAGGTTCGTTCCCAACTAAACGGCCATCATACATATCCAAATGGGAAGGGGAACTTGGCATTACCCTCACAGATACTCAGTGGAGTCATATTTTCATAGAAACCAAAAAATCATCCATATCCTTGGTGTTTGCAGAGATGAACTATAAGCTACTGTCAAGATGGTATCTAACTCACACCATCTTCACAGTATTTTTCCATGTTCCTCCCCTCTGTGCTGGAGGAAATGCGGAAATATAGGGACTCTCTCACACATCTGGTGGTCATGCCCCCTTCTTCAAAAGTATTGGGAGGACATAACTAAATACATTAATGCAACACTAGGGCTTTCAATCACGCTCTCTCATGGTATGGTTTTGTTAAATGACACCCCCTCAATTTCTTGTCTTTACCGTAAAAAATTATTCTCTTGTCTACTTAACTGCGCCAAACGCCTTATACCCCGGTTCTGGAAATCTACACAAACACCTGACTTACCCATGTGGTTAAGAGAAGTGGATCACATTTTATCATTGGAAAAAATACACTACACATATGTGGGACAACAAGATTTTATTGCAGACATTTTGTACATTTGGGAACAGAGACCTACTCACTGACACAGTATGACATATAGCAATATAACACTCTATACCTCTTACTCCATGTAATGAAATGAAAACATATGTGTTGATAGAATTGTCAGAATTTATGTCAAGTGTATAGACGGTGTGTAACCCCCCCCTCAGTAGTTGTACCTCTATATGAAATAATTAATTGCTTATGTACAATTGACTGCAACCATGATATCAGTAAGATAAGATTGGTGGCTTGGAACTAGATAACATCAATCACTCAAACTGCCTGCTTACATATATGTGAATACGCTACTGTAATGTGTCTAACAGTTTGTAATGTTACCCCTCCTGGATATTTGTTTGAAAACTCAATAAAATAGTTGATTACAAAAAAAAAAATCAAAAGTAAAGTCCAGCTGTGAGCAAGGAAAAAAAGTCTCTATTGGATAATACAATGTGAAAGGCTGCTCCACTTCTCAACCCCAAAAGGTGATATTCATATTATCCTGTAGATGAAAGCAAACAAAATGGCGCCTCATGTGTGTATCAGTAGTTCCAATAGATACTCCTATCACAGTATAAATGTGCAGGATACTCACATTTAGTAGCAGCACTCAGTTGTGCTTATTGAATCACACACAGGAGTTCCTGTTTGCCGGTGTACAGTGAGCTAAAGCACTGCAATCCTTCAGCTTGTCTCTATAAGCACAACTGAGTGCTGCTACTAAATGTGAGAATCCTGCACATTTATACTGTGATATCTATTGGAACTACAGATACACACATGAGGCGCCCTTTTGCTTGCTTTTATCTGCAAGATAATACGTATCATAATGGTAACACCCACAATTAGAAGGTAGTTATTAGAATTAGTGGCAAAATATTTCAAAAATGCTATTTTTTTCCTCTTTTGCTCTTTTATGGCTATATTTCTGCTAAAATCAAGAATGTGGAGCCATTGGAAATAAATTAAAAGTCTTTTTTGTTATTCCAAAACAGGTTTAAAAGAAGGAAGCACCCCACAGACAAGCAAAAGGCAGAATTCCAATGCTGACATGTTTCAGCCCTCAGGCCGTAATCATAGCATATGGTATTGATAGAAAGGTATAGCTTAAAACAGGTAAAGTGTTACCTGATTGGACAAACTTGATTAAAATATGTACTCCCTTATGCTTCACATTACCATTAACTCTAAATATGCCTAAGAGAAGTGCTCAAGCATCACATATATGGCTATACAAAACCTACATAGTATATAGGAGATATTATCCTGTTATTGTATACGCAAAAAAAAACAGTACAAATCTAGTTTGAAATGGATGGCAGCAAACATAAATGGATAAAGACAAAAGCTTTTAGTAGGGTATAACAATAATATAGCAATAACATAATAATACATATATATATATATATATATATATATATATATATATATATATATATACTATAATATAATATGAATCAGATACTGGGACTAAATTATATCGGACCTAAAATAATGGTACCAACATAAGTGGCTGGTCCTATAAAGGGATATAATAGCAATCCCATGAACTGGATCATATTACACAACAGAGCCTAATGGATATATATCCATAACTCCAAGTCTTATTTTATAAGTAGGAAAAAGTAGCAGTACCCAAAAGAGGAGGGGACATTGATAGTCTCTTAGCCAAACGTGAGGTGTTCTGGAATAAGATGATAATATGTCATATACTATGTAGGTTTTGTATAGCCATATATGTGATGCTTGAGCACTTCTCTTAGGCATGTTTAGAGTTAATGGTAATGTGAAGCATAAGGGCATATCTATTTTAATCAAGTTTGTCCAATCAGGTAACACTTTACCTGTTTTAAGCTATACCTTTCTATCAATACCATATGCTATGATTACGGTCTGATGGCCGAAACATGTCAGCTTTGGTATTCTGCCTTTTGCTTGTCTGTGGGATGCTTCCTACTTTTAAACCTGTTTTGGAATAATAAAAAGACTTTTAATGTATTTCCAATGGCTCCACATTCTTGATTTCACTTATTAAGCCAGCTTCTTGGAGCCACTGGTTATCTTCTACTGAGTCCGGTCCGTGCAGTTACCAGGCAGTGCAGTGTCTAATCCCCCCCCCCCCCCCCGCGCGACGCATCATACGAACATCATTGACGTGTACTACCCGGATTGTACTGGAGTGTGCAGGAGCTCATGCCGGCGAACATCTGAGCAATTTCTTGGTCCGTTTGGTGTACGGTGAGTGTCCGGCCTTCTGACAGGAGTGTCTCCTATCCACTCTGAATCCTTGTGCGCATTTTAGCCTGTGGATCCTACAATCAAGGTATTCCTCCTTTTCCTATATATATTGTGTTCAAGTACTTTTATCAGCAGTATTTGATTTCTGTAGGAGGAGCAAGATAGGGGGGAGAAGGAATTCACTTATAAGCCCTGGTATTTACAACTTATACTATTTATGCATAGGCTCTATTAAGGAACTTTACAGGCTGCACTTCTATGTGTTTCTTCTATTGTTTGGATATCTGTGCAGCTCTGCATTCTCAATCTGCATTTGACAAGTGACTCTATTTGCTATTATGGAAGCACCTACTAGCTATACATTTTTTTCACTCATGCCTGCAGAAGCAGGATTTGACTAATAAAATCTTTTCGGATGACAAGGGACTGTTATCTCTAAGTACCCTGTTTGATTTAATGGAACAGTTGCTGTTTAAAGAAAACAAAGCACAATGTGACATATGGACATTTGAGAGCTATATTAAAGCCAAAATGATCCCTAGGGGATTAAGAATATACAAATTTCCTCTACTTTTGAAATAGACCCTAAGGACCAGGAATTTATTAATTCCTGGAATGAAGTCTTATCCGAATGTTCATCCAATTTAATGTTATTACTAATTCAACACAGAACACGAGATTTGAATAGGATAAAAACAGAGATTGATTGTTTACAATTAGAACTAAATAAACGTAGTATAGATGTGGCTTTCATAAAGTTTGACAAAATTCTCCATGATTCAGTAGCTAGTAGTAAACAGCACATCATGGAGAATAAACATAAATAAGTGATAGATCTGATTATTCATCAAATTCAGTTTATATATGGAATAGGAGACAACGTAATGACTACAGGCGTAGCTTGCCAATTACCAATAATAATAAAAACAAGAAGGGTAATCGCAATCACAGACGCAGACAGAATAAATCTGTTACTTTTTCTGATAGTGACACAGATTGGTCATCAGATGACACAGTCAGATGTAGATGAGAATGTGACTAGAATTAATACAGTTCAGGTAAACCCACAAGCTCAACAACAATTAGGGATTCTTAAAAATGCATCGTGTAATACCAATCTGGGGGCCAGACCTAAGGAAACACCTGTCCATCATGAGGTTAATAAAAGCTTTAAATATGTTCCAAGCATCAACCCTATGGGAGACTGTGCTACAGGCACAGATAATAACCAAACCATGCTGGAACAGGTTTTTCCAGTAGGCCAGGGTCTTCCGGAAGGGGGAGGTGGAGCAAACCCACATCAGTTCAACGAAGAGAGGTATCAGCTGAGGGGCAATCGCACAAACACCAAATACAAGTAAATAATGTGATTAATGTATCCTCTATCACTCTCACCAAAGCCCAAATAGAAGTGTTGGGCTTTGGTTTGGGTTTTGCACTTACCACTAATTTCAACTCGTTCCAGGCCATGATAGATCTAAAATAGACTAATAAGAAATATCACGCTTAAAAAACACTTTTCTACCACTTCTGAATTTATACCTACAAGTAATATTCAGAGTATGGCTAAATGCCCGGAATTTAACACATTCAGGGAAAATTGTGACTTGGTAACTCTACAACTTTTAGCCTCAAAAACCACATCTACTCCAGGTGAGGTTAATAGTGGAAAAAAGTTTTGTGATAAATCTAAATTTTACCCTATACACAATAGGGGCCCCTTAATTGAAACTTTTTATAATAGGGTTGAAGCAGATCTCCTGGTCCTACAGGATAGCTTGGGTCCTACTAGTCATAATCTTTCTAAAAAACAAAATGATGCACTTAAGGCTCTCCAAGAAGATGTCTCTATAGTCATACGCCTAGCAGACAAGGGCGGGACTATAGTAGTCTTGGATCAGTCAGACTATGTCTCTGAAGCCTTACGCCAACTACATAATACACATGATTATGAAATTCGGACATTTAATCTCTCTAACACATTCTGGAAGGAACTCAAGGATATTTTGGATGATGGTTTGGAACATGGGTTTATAGATTAATCCACGGCCCTTTATTTGGATGTGCCCTTTCCAAAAATACCCATGTTCCACCATTTCCCAAAAGTCCACAAATCTCTCACTAACATCAAAGGGAGTGGTGTTGACTCTCTCTTAGAACGTTTGTCACAGTGGCTTGATGCCATACTTCAACCTCTGGTGAGTAATCTGTTGTCCTACACCAGATATTCAAAACATATCCTTTATCTCATCAATGGTTATGGTCTGAGAGCCGAAACATGTCGGCATTGGTATCCTGCCTTTTGCTTGTCTGTGGGATGCTTCCTACTTTTAAACCTGTTTTGGAATAATTAAAAGACTTTTAATTTATTTCCAATGGCTCCATATTCTTGATTTCACTTATTAAGCCAGCTACTTGGAGCCACTGGTTATCTTCTACTGAGTCCGGTCCATGCAGTTACCAGGCAGTGTTTAATCCCTCCCCCCGCGACGCATCACACGAACGTCATTGACGTATACTACCCGGATTGTCCTGGTGTGTGGAGGAGCTCATGCCGGCGAACATCTGATGCAGCTTACCGAGCAATTTCTTGGTCCGTTTGGTGTACGGTGAGTGTACGGTCTTCTGACAGGAGTGTCTCCCATCCACTCGGAATCCTTGTGCGCATTTAAGCCTGTGGATCCTACAATCAAGGTATTCCTCCTTGTCATATATATATTGTGTTCAAGTACTTGTATCAGCAGTATTTGATTGTTTAATTAGACTAAAACTAAATGAAAGTAAAACATTATTTATGGCTTACAAGTTACAAATCACAGGGCATGGAGGTTTAGATAATCCTCACCTCTCTTCTGCCTGTGTGTAGGGAGAACAGCACTCTCCTCCACAGACTCCTCTGCGTGTTACCCCTCCCCCACAGCAAACGGAGACCTGTGAATTGTAACAGGTCTCTGAAAGGGGGAGGGTTGTGCAGATCGTATCTCCCTCTTGTCAAAACCCATGCAGAGAACTTATAGAAAGCATGCAGTTCTTCACTTGCCATGGTCAAATGATAAGTAAATGCTACTGTAGGGGACTATTTAAAATGTCCGTTTTTTCAATAAAAAATTTGAAAAAACGGACTGTCGCGTCAAATACCGGAACCTGGCAACCCTATCTATATCATGTGTGTGTTCACCTTTTGACACTTAGAACGAAATCCACTGTGAAGGAATTAGCATTACAAAAATTCATTCGAAAATGTTACAGAATAAACCAATTAAAAAAAAAAGAAGGTTTTTCTATAAACCTTTCCACACTTACATATGCACAAAAGAAAAACATAGGCAACCTCAGCAGCTATAAAATATCAAGACATGACCATGAGACAAGATACTTTAATAACAATCTTTATGAATTTTGCATGCTGGGTCTAGGTGTAGGTGAAAAAATTATGACCACTACTTTTTTATCCAGCCACTAAAGACTACTTTACCATGTCAAAAAGAGATGAAAATATATTCCGAAAAATGAAGATCACAAATGCTTGGAGAGGTCATAGTAGAGGCAAATCGTCAGTCTTCACTCCTGTCTAAAACTCTCTAGTAGGAGTTTTCTCCAACATAGGTGTGTCCGGTCCACGGCGTCATCCTTACTTGTGGGATATTCTCTTCCCCAACAGGAAATGGCAAAGAGCCCAGCAAAGCTGGTCACATGATCCCTCCTAGGCTCCGCCTTCCCTAGTCATTCTCTTTGCCGTTGCACAGGCAACATCTCCACGGAGATGGCTAAGAGTTTTTTGGTGTTTAAATGTAGTTTTTATTCTTCAATCAAGAGTTTGTTATTTTAAAATAGTGCTGGTATGTACTATTTACTCTGAAACAGAAAAGAGATGAAGATTTCTGTTTGTAAGAGGAAAATGATTTTAGCAACCGTTACTAAAATTGATGGCTGTTTCCACACAGGACTGTTGAGATGAATTAACTTCAGTTGGGGGAAACAGTGAGCAGACTTTTGCTGCTTGAGGTATGACACATTTCTAACAAGACTTGGTAATGCTGGAAGCTGTCATTTTCCCTATGGGATCCGGTAAGCCATTTTCTTAGTTTTAAATATAAGAATAAAGGGCTTCACAAGGGCTTTAAAGACTGGTAGACATTTTTCTGGGCTAAAACGATTACTTTATAAGCATATTTAATGGTTTATAACTTTGAAGAGTTATTTTAATCTTGGGAATTCTGTTAAAAAAACGTCAGGCACTGTATTGGACACCTTTTTCACTGGGGGCCTTTTCTAGTCATAGGCAGAGCCTCATTTTCGCGCCACTAATGCGCACTTGTTTTTGAGAAGCAAGGCATGCAGATGCATGTGTGAGGAGCTCAGATCCACTGAAAAAGCTTATTGAAGGCGTCATTTGGTATCGTATTCCCCTCTGGGCTTGGTTGGGTCTCAGCAAAGCAGATACCAGGGACTGTATAGGGGTTAAATGTAAAAATGGCTCCGGTTCCGTTATTTTAAGAGTTAAAGCTTTCAAATTTGGTGTGCAATACTTTTAAGGCTTTAAGACACTGTGGTGAAATTTTGGTGAATTTTGAACAATTCCTTCATACTTTTGCACTTATTCAGTAATAAAGTGTGTTCAGTTTAAAATTTAAAGTGACAGTAACGGTTTTATTTTAAAACGTTTTTTTGTGCTTTGTTATCAAGTTTATGCCTATTAACATGTCTGAACCATCAGATAGACGATGTTCTGTTTGTTCGGAAGCCAAGGTTCCTCTCCATTTAAATATATGTGATGAATGTGACAAACAAAGTAGGGACAATGATGCCACTGATAATAATGTTGCCCAAAATGATTCCTTAAGTGAGGGGAGTAAGCATGGTACTGCATCATCTCCTTCTATGTCTACACCAGTCTTGCACACTCAGGAGGTCCCTAGTTCATCTAGTGCGCCAATCCTCCTTACTATGCAACAATTAACGGCTGTAATGGATAATTCTATTAAAAATATTTTAGCCAAAATGCCCACTTATCAGCGAAAGCGCGATTGCTCTGTTTTAGATACTGAAGAGCATGAGGACGCTGATGATAATGGTTCTGACATGCCCTTACACCAGTCTGAAGGGGCCAGGGAGGTTTTGTCTGAGGGAGAAATTTCAGATTCAGGAAAAATTTCTCAACAAGCTGAACCTGACGTTATTACATTCAAATTTAAATTGGAACATCTCCGCGCTCTGCTTAAGGAGGTGTTATCTACTCTGGATGATTGTGACAATTTGGTCATTCCAGAGAAATTATGTAAGATGGACAAGTTCCTAGAGGTCCCGGTGCCCCCCGAAGCTTTTCCTATACCCAAGCGGGTGGCGGACATTGTAAATAAAGAATGGGAAAGGCCCGGCATACCTTTTGTCCCTCCCCCTATATTTAAGAAATTATTTCCTATGGTCGACCCCAGGAAGGACTTATGGCAGACAGTCCCCAAGGTCGAGGGGGCGGTTTCTACTCTAAACAAACGCACCACTATCCCTATAGATATAGTTGTGCTTTCAAAGATCTATGGATAAAAAATTAGAGGGTTTGCTTAAAAAGATGTTTGTTCAGCAAGGTTACCTTCTACAACCAATTTCATGCATTGTTCCTGTCACTACAGCAGCGTGTTTCTGGTTCGAAGAACTAGAAAAGTCGCTCAATAAAGCATCTTCTTATGAGGAGGTTATGGACAGAGTTCAAGCACTTAAATTGGCTAACTCTTTTACCTTAGACGCCACTTTGCAATTAGCTAGATTAGCGGCGAAAAATTCAGGTTTTGCTATTGTGGCGCGCAGAGCGCTTTGGCTAAAGTCTTGGTCAGCGGATGTGTCCTCCAAGAACAAATTGCTTAACATCCCTTTCAAGGGGAAAACGCTGTTTGGCCCTGACTTGAAAGAGATTATTTCAGACATCACTGGGGGAAAGGGCCACGCCCTTCCTCAGGATAGGTCTTTTAAGGCTAAAAATAAAACAAATTTTCGTCCCTTTCGCAGAAACGGACCAGCCTCAAATTCTACATCCTCTAAGCAAGAGGGTAATTCTTCTCAAACCAAGCCAGCCTGGAGACCGATGCAAGGCTGGAACAAAGGTAAGCAGGCCAAGAAGCCTGCTACCGCTACTAAGACAGCATGAGATGTTGGCCCCCGATCCGGGACCGGATCTGGTGGGGGGCAGACTCTCTCTCTTCGCTCAGGCTTGGGCAAGAGATGTTCAGGATCCTTGGGCGCTAGAAATAGTTTCTCAAGGTTATCTCCTGGAATTCAAGGAACTACCCCCAAGGGGAAGGTTCCACAGGTCTCAATTGTCTTCAGACCAAATAAAAAGACAGGCATTCTTACATTGTGTAGAAGATCTGTTAAAAATGGGAGCGATTCATCCTTTTCCATTAGGAGAACAAGGGATGGGGTTTTACTCCAATCTGTTCATAGTTCCCAAAAAAGAGGGAACATTCAGGCCAATTTTGGATCTCAAGATCCTAAACAAATTTCTCAGGGTTCCATCGTTCAAAATGGAAACCATTCGGACAATTCTTCCTACCATCCAGGAAGGTCAATTCATGACCACGGTGGATTTAAAGGATGCGTATCTACATATTCCTATCCACAAGGAACATCATCGGTTCCTAAGGTTAGCCTTTCTGGACAAGCATTACCAGTTTGTGGCACTTCCATTCGGATTAGCCACTGCTCCAAGAATTTTCACAAAGGTACTAGGGTCCCTTCTAGCGGTGCTAAGGCCAAGGGGCATTGCAGTAGTACCTTACTTGGACGACATACTGATTCAAGCGTCGTCTCTGCCACAAGCAAAGGCTCATACGGACATTGTCCTAGCCTTTCTCAGATCTCACGGGTGGAAAGTGAACGTAGAAAAAAGTTCTCTATTCCCGTCAACAAGAGTTCCCTTCTTGGGAACAATAATAGACTCCTTAGAAATGAAGATTTTTCTGACAGAGGCCAGAAAATCAAAACTTCTAAGCTCTTGTCAAGTACTTCATTCTGTTCTTCTTCTTTCCATAGCGCAGTGCATGGAAGTAATAGGTTTGATGGTTGCGGCAATGGACATAGTTCCTTTTGCGCGAATTCATCTAAGACCATTACAACTGTGCATGCTCAGACAGTGGAATGGGGATTATACAGACTTGTCCCCGACGATCCAAGTAGATCAGAGGACCAGAGATTCACTCCGTTGGTGGCTGACCCTGGACAACCTGTCTCAAGGGATGAGCTTCCGCAGACCAGAGTGGGTCATTGTCACGACCGACGCCAGTCTGGTGGGCTGGGGCGCGGTCTGGAAACCCCTGAAAGCTCAGGGTCTATGGTCTCGGGAAGAATCTCTTCTCCCGATAAACATTCTGGAACTGAGAGCGATATTCAATGCTCTCAAGGCTTGGCCTCAACTAGCAAAGGCCAAATTCATAAGGTTTCAATCAGACAACATGACGACTGTTGCATATATCAACCATCAGGGGGGAACAAGGAGTTCCCTGGCGATGGAAGAAGTGACCAAAGTAATTCAATGGGCGGAGATTCACTCCTGCCACTTGTCTGCAATCCACATCCCAGGAGTGGAAAATTGGGAAGCGGATTTTCTGAGTCGTCAGACATTTCATCCGGGGGAGTGGGAACTCCATCCGGAAATCTTTGCCCACATAACTCAATTATGGGGCATTCCAGACATGGATCTGATGGCGTCTCGTCAGAACTTCAAGGTTCCTTGCTACGGGTCCAGATCCAGGGATCCCAAGGCGACTCTAGTAGATGCACTAGTAGCGCCCTGGACCTTCAACCTAGCTTATGTATTCCCACCGTTTCCTCTCATTCCCAGGCTGGTAGCCAGGATCAATCAGGAGAGGGCTTCGGTGATCTTGATAGCTCCTGCGTGGCCACGCAGAACTTGGTATGCAGACCTGGTGAATATGTCATCGGCTCCACCATGGAAGCTACCTTTGAGACGGGACCTTCTTGTTCAAGGTCCGTTCGAACATCCGAATCTGGCCTCACTCCAACTGACTGCTTGGAGATTGAACGCTTGATTTTATCAAAGCGTGGGTTCTCAGATTCTGTCATTGATACTCTTATTCAGGCTAGAAAGCCTGTAACTAGAAAAATTTACCATAAAATATGGAAAAAATATATCTGTTGGTGCGAATCGAAAGGATTCCCATGGAACAAGATAAAAATTCCTAAGATTCTATCCTTTCTACAAGAGGGTTTGGAGAAAGGATTATCTGCAAGTTCTTTGAAGGGACAGATTTCTGCTTTATCTGTTTTACTTCACAAAAAGCTGGCGGCTGTGCCAGATGTTCAAGCTTTTGTTCAGGCTCTGGTTAGAATCAAGCCTGTTTACAAACCTTTGACTCCTCCTTGGAGTCTCAATTTAGTTCTTTCAGTTCTTCAAGGGGTTCCGTTTGAACCCTTACATTCCGTAGATATTAAGTTATTATCTTGGAAAGTTTTGTTTTTGGTTGCAATTTCTTCTGCTAGAAGAGTTTCAGAGTTATCTGCTCTGCAGTGTTCTCCTCCTTATCTGGTGTTCCATGCAGATAAGGTGGTTTTGCCTACTAAACCTGGTTTTCTTCCGAAAGTTGTTTCTAACAAAAATATTAACCAGGAGATAGTTGTGCCTTCTTTGTGTCCGAATCCAGTTTCAAAGAAGGAACGTTTGTTGCACAATTTGGATGTAGTTCGTGCTCTAAAATTCTATTTAGAGGCTACAAAGGATTTCAGACAAACATCTTCCTTGTTTGTTGTTTATTCTGGTAAAAGGAGAGGTCAAAAAGCAACTTCTACCTCTCTCTCTTTTTGGCTTAAAAGCATCATCCGATTGGCTTATGAGACTGCCGGACGGCAGCCTCCTGAAAGAATCACAGCTCATTCCACTAGGGCTGTGGCTTCCACATGGGCCTTCAAGAACGAGGCTTCTGTTGATCAGATATGTAAGGCAGCGACTTGGTCTTCACTGCACACTTTTACCAAATTTTACAAATTTGATACTTTTGCTTCTTCTGAGGCTATTTTTGGGAGAGAGGTTTTGCAAGCCGTGGTGCCTTCCATCTAGGTGACCTGATTTGCTCCCTCCCATCATCCGTGTCCTAAAGCTTTGGTATTGGTTCCCACAAGTAAGGATGACGCCGTGGACCGGACACACCTATGTTGGAGAAAACAGAATTTATGCTTACCTGATAAATTACTTTCTCCAACGGTGTGTCCGGTCCACGGCCCGCCCTGGTTTTTTAATCAGGTCTGATGAATTATTTTCTCTAACTACAGTCACCACGGTATCATATGATTTCTCCTATGCATATTCCTCCTTTACGTCGGTCGAATGACTGGGGAAGGCGGAGCCTAGGAGGGATCATGTGACCAGCTTTGCTGGGCTCTTTGCCATTTCCTGTTGGGGAAGAGAATATCCCACAAGTAAGGATGACGCCGTGGACCGGACACACCGTTGGAGAAAGTAATTTATCAGGTAAGCATAAATTCTGTTTTTTTGCCACAACTGGGCAGCTTTGATTGCAGATAATTTTATACTGGATATGGTCAAGAAAGGTTGAAAATCTTCTAATGATATCAGTGTTATTCTTCCACAAACATCTATGACGACGATATGCCTTAAAATTGCGGCTCTACATATTCTAATTACAGATGCTCATGATCACTTGCTTAGCATAATGCATGATCATTTCTTGTTTGCCTGTTCCCAGTGCATCAAAAACGTTTACAACGGTCCTATTAGCACTTTATGAACTCTAGACATGTAAAAGTATCATTAATAAATATTTAATTATTGAATCTAGCATTTTAATATTTGAATGGAAAGCTCCAATATTACATTTTAATACTGATATTTAGACTTTAGATTTTAGTATATGAAAAGTATATTAAACAGATATTGGAAAATATTCATTGTTTGGCAATAGACAACATTCAACTTCCCCTAACCAATATGGTTTTCTCTTGTTAAGTGTATCCAGTCCACGGATCATCCATTACTTGTGGGATATTCTCCTTCCCAACAGGAAGTTGCAAGAGGATCACCCACAGCAGAGCTGCTATATAGCTCCTCCCCTAACTGTCATACCCAGTCATTCTCTTGCAAGCCTCAACCAAGATGGAGGTCGTAAGAGGAGTGTGGTGTTTTATACTTAGTTTATTCTTCAATCAAAAGTTTGTTATTTTTAAATGGTGCCGGAGTGTACTGTTTATCTCAGGCAGTATTTAGAAGAAGAATCTGCCTGCGTTTTCTATGATCTTAGCAGAAGTAACTAAGATCCTTTGCTGTTCTCACATATTCTGAGGATTGAGGTAACTTCAGAGAGGGAATAGCATGCAGGTTTTTCCTGCAATAAGGTATGTGCAGTTAATATTTTTCTAGGGATGGAATTTGCTAGAAAATGCTGCTGATACCGAACTAATGTAAGTAAAGCCTTAAATGCAGTGATAGCGATTGGTATCAGGCTTATTAATAGAGATACATACTCTTATAAAAATGTAATATAAAACGTTTGCTGGCATGTTTAATCGTTTTTATATGTATTTGGTGATAAAACTTATTGGGGCCTAGTTTTTTTCCACATGGCTGGCTTGAATTTTGCCTAGAAACAGTTTCCTTAGGCTTTCCACTGTTGCAATATGAGTGGGAAGGGCCTATTTTAGTGCTTTTCTGTGCAGATAAAATTACTGACACAGACATCCAGCTTCTTCCTGTATGATCCAGGACATCTCTGGAGGGCTCAAAAGGCTTCAAAGTCGTTTTTGAGGGAGGTAAAAAGCCACAGAAGAGCTGTGGCAGTTGTTGTGACTGTTTGAAAAAAAAAAAAGGTTTTTGTCTTTTATTATTCAGTTTTGGGTATTAAGGGGTTAATCATCCATTTGCAAGTGGGTGCAATGCTCTGCTAACTTGTTACATACACTGTAAAAATTTCGTTAGTGTAACTGCCTTTTTTCACTGTTATTTCAAATTTTGACAAAATTTGTGTTTCTTAAAGGTGCAGTAACATTTTTTATATTGCTTGTAAACTTGTTTAAAGTGTTTTTCAAGCTTGCTAGTCTCATTGCTAGTCTGTTTAAACATGTCTGACACAGAGGAAACTACTTGTTCATTATGTTTGAAAGCCATGGTGGAGCCCCATAGGAGAATGTGTACTAAATGTATTGATTTCACCTTAAACAGTAAAGATCAGTCTTTAACTATAAAAGAAATATCACCAGAAGATTCTGACGAGGGGGAAGTTATGCCGACTAACTCTCCCCACGTGTCAGACCCTTCGCCTCCCGCTCAGGGGATGCACGCTAATATGGCGCCAATTACATCAGGGACGCCCATAGCGATTACCTTGCAGGACATGGCTGCAGTCATGAATAATACCCTGTCAGAGGTATTATCCAGGTTGCCTGAATTAAGAGGCAAGCACGATTGCTCTGGGGTTAGGAGAAATACAGAGCGCGCAGATGCTGTAAGGGCCATGTCTGATACTGCATCACAATATGCAGATCATGAGGACGGAGAGCTTCAGTCTGTGGGTGACATCTCTGATTCGGGGAAACCTGATTCAGAGATTTCTAATTTTAAATTTAAGCTTGAGAACCTCCGTGTGTTGCTTGGGGAGGTATTAGCTGCTCTGAATGTCTGTAACACAGTTGCAGTACCAGAGAAATTGTGTAGGCTGGATAAATACTATGCGGTACCGGTGTGTACTGATGTTTTTCCTATACCTAAAAGGCTTACAGAAATTATTAGCAAGGAGTGGGATAGACCGGGTGTGCCTTTTTTCCCCACCTCCTATATTTAGAAAAATGTTTCCAATAGACGCCACTACACGGGACTTATGGCAGACGGTCCCTAAGGTGGAGGGAGCAGTTTCTACTTTAGTAAAGAGTACTACTATCCCGGTTGAGGACAGTTGTGCTTTTTCAGATCCAATGGATAAAAAAATTGGAGGGTTACCTTAAGAAAATGTTTATTCAATAAGGTTTTATTTTACAGCCCCTTGCATGCATTGCGCCTGTCACGGCCGCGGCGGCATTCTGGTTTGAGGCCCTGGAAGAGGCCATCCATACAGCTCCATTGACTGAAATTATTGACAAGCTTAGAACACTTAAGCTAGCTAACTCATTTGTTTCTGATGCCATTGTTCATTTGACTAAACTAACTGCTAAGAATTCCGGATTCGCCATCCAAGTGCGTAGGGTGCTATGGCTTAAATCCTGGTCAGCTGACGTGACTTCGAAGTCTAAATTACTCAACATTCCTTTCAAGGGGCAGACCTTATTCGGGCCTGGTTTGAAGGAAATTATTGCTGACATTACTGGAGGTAAGGGTCACACCCTTCCTCAGGACAGTGCCAAAGCAAAGGCCAAACAGTCTAATTTTCATGCCTTTCGAAATTTCAAGGCAGGTGCAGCATCAACTTCGTCCGCTTCAAAACAAGAGGGAACTTTTGCTCAATCTAAGCAGGCCTGGAAACCTAACCAGTCCTGGAACAAAGGCAAGCAGGCCAGAAAGCCTGCTGCTGCCTCTAAGACAGCATGAAGGAACGGCCCCCCTATCCGGCGACGGATCTAGTAGGGGGCAGACTTTCTCTCTTCGCCCAGGCGTGGGCAAGAGATGTTCAGGATCCCTGGGCGTTGGAGATCATATCTCAGGGATATCTTCTGGACTTCAAAGCTTCCCCTCCACAAGGGAGATTTCATCTTTCAAGGCTATCTGCAAATCAGATAAAGAAAGAGGCATTCCTACGCTGTGTGCAAGACCTCCTAGTTATGGGAGTGATCCATCCAGTTCCGCGGACGGAACAAGGACAGGGATTTTATTCAAATCTGTTTGTGGTTCCCAAAAAAGAGGGAACCATCAGACCAATTTTGGATCTAAAGATCTTAAACAAATTCCTCAGAGTTCCATCTTTCAAAATGGAAATTATTCGGACCATCCTACCCATGATCCAAGAAGGTCAGTACATGACCACAGTGGACTTAAAGGATGCCTACCTTCACATACCGATTCACACAGATCATCATCGGTTTCTAAGGTTTGCCTTTCTAGACAGGCATTACCAATTTGTAGCTCTTCCCTTCGGGTTGGCTACAGCCCCAAGAATCTTTACGAAGGTTCTGGGCTCACTTCTGGCGGTTCTAAGACCGCGATGCATAGTGGTGGCTCCATATCTGATACAGGCGTCAAGCTTTCAAGTTGCCAAGTCTCATACAGAGATAGTTCTGGCATTTCTGAGGTCGCACGGGTGGAAAGTGAACGAGGAAAAGAGTTCTCTATCCCCACTCACAAGAGTCTCCTTCTTAGGGACTCTTATAGATTCTGTAGAAATGAAAATTTACCTGACGGAGTCCAGGTTATCAAAACTTCTAAATGCTTGCCGTGTTCTAAACTCCATTCCACGCCCTTCGGTAGCTCAGTGTATGGAGGTAATTGGCTTAATGGTAGCGGCAATGGACGTAGTGCCATTTGCGCGCCTTCATCTCAGACCGCTGCAATTATGCATGCTGAGTCAGTGGAATGGGGATTACACAGATTTGTCCCCTCTGCTAAATCTGGATCAAGAGACCAGAGATTCTCTTCTCTGGTGGTTGTCTCGGGTACACCTGTCCAAGGGTATGACCTTTCGCAGGCCAGATTGGACAATTATAACAACAGATGTCAGCCTTCTAGGTTGGGGTGCAGTCTGGAATTCCCTGAAGGCACAGGGATCGTGGACTCAGGAGGAGAAACTCCTTCCAATAAATATTCTGGAGTTAAGAGCGATATTCAATGCTCTTCTGGCTTGGCCTCAGTTAGCAACACTGAGGTTCATCAGATTTCAGTCGGACAACATCACGACTGTGGCTTACATCAACCATCAAGGGGGAACCAGGAGTTCCCTAGCGATGTTAGAAGTCTCAAAAATAATTTGCTGGGCAGAGTAACACTCTTGCCACCTGTCAGCAATCCATATCCCAGGCGTGGAGAACTGGGAGGCGGATTTTCTAAGTCGTCAGACTTTCCATCCGGGGGAGTGGGAACTCCATCCGGAGGTGTTTGCTCAGTTGATTCATCGTTGGGGCAAACCAGAGTTGGATCTCATGGCGTCTCGCCAGAACGCAAAGCTTCCTTGTTACGGATCCAGGTCCAGGGACCCAGAAGCGACGCTGATAGATGCTCTAGCAGCGCCTTGGTTCTTCAACCTGGCTTATGTGTTTCCACCGTTTCCTCTGCTCCCTCGACTGATTGCCAAAATCAAACAGGAGAGAGCATCGGTGATTCTGATAGCACCTGCGTGGCCACGCAGGACTTGGTATGCAGACCTAGTGGACATGTCATCCTTTCCACCATGGACTCTGCCTCTAAGACAGGACCTTCTGATACAAGGTCCTTTCAATCATCCAAATCTAATTTCTCTGAGACTGACTGCATGGAGATTGAACGCTTGATTCTATCAAAGCGTGGCTTCTCCGAGTCAGTCATTGATACTTTAATACAGGCACGAAAGCTTGTTACCAGGAAAATCTACCACAAGATATGGAGTAAATATCTTTATTGGTGTGAATCCAAGAATTACTCATGGAGTAAGGTTAGGATTCCTAGAATATTGTCTTTTCTCCAAGAGGGCTTGGACAAAGGATAATCAGCTAGTTCCTTAAAGGGACAGATTTCTGCTCTGTCTATTCTTTTGCACAAGCGTCTGGCAGAGGTTCCAGACGTCCAGGCATTTTGCCAAGCTTTGGTTAGAATTAAGCCTGTGTTTTAAACCTGTTGCTCCCCCGTGGAGCTTAAACTTGGTTCTTAAGGTTCTTCAAGGAGTTCCGTTTGAACCCCTTCATTCCATTGATATTAAACTTTTATCTTGGAAAGTTCTGTTTTTGATGGCTATTTCCTCGGCTCGGAGAGTCTCTGAGCTATCTGCCTTACAATGTGATTCTCCTTATCTGATTTTTCATGCAGATAAGGTAGTTCTGCGTACCAAACCTGGGTTTTTACCTAAGGTGGTTTCTAACAAGAATATCAATCAAGAGATTGTTGTTCCATCGTTGTGCCCTAATCCTTCTTCAAAGAAGGAACATCTTTTACATAATCTGGACGTAGTCCGTGCCTTGAAGTTTTACTTACAAGCTACTAAGGATTTTCGTCAAACATCTTTCCTGTTTGTCGTTTACTCTGGACAGAGGAGAGGTCAAAAAGCTTCGGCAACCTCTCTTTTCTTTTGGCTTCGGAGCGTAATACGCCTAGCCTATGAGACTGCTGGACAGCAGCCCCCTGAAAGGATTAAAGCTCATTCTACTAGAGCGTTAGCTTCCACATGGGCTTTTAAACATGAGGCCTCTGTTGAACAGATTTGCAAGGCTGCGACTTGGTCTTCGCTTCACACTTTTTCAAAATTTTACAAATTTGATACTTTGCTTCTTCGGAGGCTGTGTTTGGGAGAAAGGTTCTTCAGGCAGTGGTTCCTTCCGCTTAATCCTGCTTTGTCCCTCCCATCATCCGTGTACTTTAGCTTTGGTATTGGTATCCCACAAGTAATGGATGATCCGTGGACTGGATACACTTAACAAGAGAAAACATAATTTATGCTTACCTGATAAATTTATTTCTCTTGTAGTGTATCCAGTCCACGGCCCGCCCTGTCCTTTTAAGGCAGGTCTAAATTTTAATTAAACTACAGTCACCACTGCACCCTAATGTTTCTCCTTTCTCTGTTTGTTTTCGGTCGAATGACTGGATATGACAGTTAGGGGAGGAGCTATATAGCAGCTCTGCTGTGGGTGATCCTCTTGCAACTTCCTGTTGGGAAGGAGAATATCCCACAAGTACTGGATGATCCGTGGACTGGATACACTACAAGAGAAATAAATTTATCAGGTAAGCATAAATTATGTTTTTATCTAGAATCTTGCTTTTTATTTTTACTGGCTGTTACTTTAGATCCAAGTTCTTTCAATCTCAAGAATTCATTCGCAAGAATTTGTTCTTACACACAGATAAGATAGTTATGGTCAGTTTTTGAAGTATGGCGTCAATCTGAAAGACTCCACAAGGACAACACAAATGTTGTATGCATAAAATCTCCAGATAAATTTTGTGATAAGGTTTCTACTGCTAGGGCATAAAGCTGCTTCCGGTTCTTGAGCAGCGTAATTTGACATTTTTAATCTGGCTCTGCACAAAGCAGCAGTTTTGCGTTTTCCTTAAAAGTTTCTAAAACTACTATAAATTGGTTGTCGGGTTTTACTTTCAAATAATTCTTGTCTATTTTTCAGCAAAAGTACTCAGATATTTCTTTCCTACTCATTTGTTTCTCATTTTTATCTGATGTGTGTTAAAGAATTTGGTATGTAGCAAGATGGCAATGAGTTTTATACCCACCCAAAAAGGTGATGTTTCAGGCTTTGGCTTTTAAAAGTTAGATTTTTTATTCTAATTCTCTAGTTTTGTAGACTTGATGAAAGCAAGTTAAACATTTGTGTCTATCAAAAATATTGTTGATAGGTCTATCATTTGAACTTTTGTTTACTGCCACAGTAGTTAAATGCTTTTGGCTTTGTTTTTCTTTAGGGAGTGGTGGGGAAATCCATTTTCTTTCAGAAGCTCAAGATGATCCTCAAAGGCGGAAACCAGACATAACGAAAGCCAAACTTTTACTTGGCTGGGAACCTGTGGTATGTAGAGAACTGTATTTGTGAACAATATAACCCTAACCGTATGAACAATAATTATTTATCCTTTGAACTTATAACTTAGCAAGGAATATTATGTACAGAAAGTTTGAGACAATCTTGTGTAATATTTTATACTTGCTGCCATACTGGACTGCACTATATATTTTTTGTGGAAGAAAAAATAAAATGCATGATCACTTTAAGCGTAGATGATAATATGTGGTTGTCATCCGCACAATATATTCAGAGCGGATGATGACTACGTGTCATCAAACATGTGCATGGTAGTTTCACAAAGCCCTGTAAACCCAGAAGTGCCTAGCAGGAGATGAGGTCTTATTGGAGCTGGGTGAAGGGGTTGGTGTTCAAACCCCTCAATCTCAGATCTCTTAAACACTAGAAACCTCTAAGACCCACTGTTTGAAAGGTACATTTAAGCTCTTTCAAATATTGTGTGTCCTGGTACTTTTAAAACAAAATAAAATCACACACTTGATATATTGCACAGCATATAACTACCCCTCAGCTATAGAAAATGTCTAAAGACCCCTTGTTTTAAAGCCCCTAAACCCCTCTTAAAAATATATGTGCATTTAGAAGCCCCTATGTGCAGATCAACGTTACATAACTATACTGAAAGCCCCCTATATGTGGATAACCTCATCTTTTTACTATAACGTTTAGGAAAAACACACATTATTATTTATAACCTTGTAACCTTGTTTAGAAAAGTTTCAACTAAAAAATGCATTTTTTTCCACACTTGTTACCAGTTTCTTACATGTCATGAAATATTCCCAAAATAATGGTAGTTTTAATCTGCTGGCTCTCCTGAAAAAAAAAAATATATATATATATATATATATAATATACATCTAATATGTGTGTGTTTCCCACTAAAAAAAATCCTACAGTAGGGCCTAAATGTGAGTAGCATCTAAAATTTAAAACGGCTTAACCCAGGGGTGGAAAATTGCTTGGCAGTTAAAGGGTTAATTATATGAAGCTCCTAATACTCATGTAACTAGTTTAGCCACCACTAATGTACCATCTAATAGGAGCTCTCGTTAGTGCTGTTTGTAGCAGACTGGAACACCGGCTGTCTCGGATCCACTCTGTGTTGTTAGAAGACGCCAAACTGCTGTTTATGATCCAAAATGATACTTTCCATCTTAATTGGAGGAGAGTCCACTGCTTCATTCATTACTTGTGAGAATTAAGAACCTGGCTACCAGGAGGAGGCAAAGACACCCCAGCCAAAGGCTTAAATACTCCTCCCACTCCCCTCATCCCCCGGTCATTCTTTGCCTTTCGTCACAGGAGGTTGGCAGAGAAGTGTCGTTAGATTGAAGTAGTCTCCTAATGGGACTGGAGTTTTATGTAGTCCTGTCAGCCTCTCAGTGAGAGCTTGGGTGAAAGTCCGGAGATGCAGGGAGAGTCTTTCTGCAAAACCATCCCGACTCAAGATTAACAGTTACTTAAGCAATCAGCATTGACGAGTTTCGCTGCCTGCTTTATTCTATGTCAGGAGCATTGCTACTTACTAGTCACACTTGAAGGGCTGTGTTCCTGTTCAACGGCATAGATTCTGGTAAGATTGTTTCATTTATACACATATGATAACGCAAGAAGACAGGGTCACAGTGTGTCTCCTTTTAGCTGTATAGAATCAAGGGATAATATCCCTGGAAAGGGGTTTATTGAACAGGGGGGGGGGGGATTTATGCATAATATTTTTATTGTGTTTGATGCTACGTCATGTGTGAGATGAGGCTTTAGCAATGTGTGAACAGTCAGGCGAAGGGTGACGCGGCCTCTTTTGGCGCATTTTCTCTATAGTGTAGGGGTGGTCCTGCATTGCACTCCATGTGACCAGGTGTGGCTTTTCAACTTCCTTTTTTCTGATCGGCAATTGCGGGAGACATAACGGTTTCCCTGTGTCCGGGTCATAGGAGGTGGTGAGTGCCCTGGCCATTGGTGTATAAAGGTGCCATTTACTCTATCTAGTTTGTATTAAGCTATGGAGGACTCTGATATGTTAGAGGATACTCCCTCTTTAATTAAAGCTCATATCTGTGTTTATTATGAGGAGGTTCATGTTGATCCGCCTGCTCAACTTTGTTCCACATGCTTTGACAAAATTACAATATCTAAGAAGAACAAGATATTTAGTACTACTGAGCCGTCCACCTCTGAGGGTTCTCCGTCCCGCAAGGTGCCTTCCCTACATTCATCTCCGATTACACATGTAGCTCCCCAAGGCCCTACTGATCCTCCCTCGGGAGGGGCCTCGTGGCCATCAGATTTCACTGCCCAGTTGCAAGAAGCAGTTTCTGCGCCTTCCATGCCCTACCACACCCTGCGAAGCGCAAGCGAAGGGAAATACATAGCCTTCCGTCCCAGGGGTCATCAACGGAGAGATTATCTGATAAGTAGGACGCCTCCGACTCGTCGGAGGACGCTCTCTCTGGGACAGAATTGGCATCTTCTAAACCTCCGACTACGGAGGAGCCTGATTTTAAGTTTAAGATGGAGCATTTGTGCTTTTTACTAAAAGAAGTGCTTGCTACGTTGGAGGTTCTGGAACCGAAACTTCCCGAAGAACCTTCGATCCCTAAACTAGATAGGATTTATGAGGACTGGGTGGTGCCTCAGACCTTCCCAGTTCATTTGAAGATGGCTACTTTTATTAAGAATAAGTGGGAGAAACTTGGCTCATACTTTTCTCAATCTACCTCTTTTAAAAAGCGATTTCCCTTCCCGGACTCTTAGCTTGAGCTATGGGAGACCATTCCTAAGGTAGATGGTACTATCTCCATGCTCGCTAAGTGGATAACTATTTCTCTCGAGGATAGTTCGTTGTTCAAAGAGCCTATGGACAAGAAATTAGAATCCATGTTGAGAAAGATGTTCCAACTCACGTGGTTTGTTTTCCATCCGGCAGCAGCGATCGTTGCGGTGGCTGGAGCGGCTAACTACTGGTGTGACGCACTGTCAGCTATGGTCAAGGTGGAGACTCCCCTCGAGGAGATCCAGGAAAAGATTAAGGCCTTAAGGGTTGCAAACTCTTTTATCTGTGATGCAAATATGCAGGTTATTTGCCTGAATGCTATGATTTTAGGTTTCTCTGTTCTAGCCCGTAGGGCTCTGTGGTTAAAGTTGTGGTCTGCTGACATGACTTCCAAGTCTAGATTATTATCTCTCCCGTTTCAGGGAAAGGTTCTTTTTGGTCCAGGCCTGGACTCTATCATATCCATGGTCACGGGAGGCAAGGGTGCTTTCCTTTCACAGGATAAGAAGAATAAGCCTAAGGGCTCTACTTTTCATCCCTTTCGCTCAGACAATTCTCAACGCCAGAAGCCTGCTGCGAAGACTGAGCAGTCCAAGAAGGGGTCTTGGAAGCCAGCTCAATCTTGGAACAAGTCCAAGCAGAGCAAGAAGCCCGCCGAGACATAGTTGGCATGAAGGGGCGGCCCCCCGATCCGTCTCTGGATCGCATAGGGGCAGACTATTTCTGTTCGCAGAGGTTTGGATGGAAGACGTACAGATTCCTTGTGTTCTGTAGGTTATCACCCAGGGTTACAGGATAGGGTTCAAGACTCATCCGCCCAGGGGCAGATTCCTCCTGTCAAACCAATCCTCAAGACCAGAGAAGAGAGACGCCTTTCTAGAGTGTGTGAGGGATCTTTTCTCTCTCGGAGTAATAGTTCCAGTACCTCTAGCAGAAAGGTGTCTAGGGTACTATTTAAACCTTTTTGTGGTCCCAAAGAAGAAGGGCACATTCCGCCCGATTCTGGACCTAAAGTGCCAAGACAAGTTTCTGTCAGTTCCATCGTTCAAAATGGAGATGATCGGATCGATTCTGCCCCTAGTTCAAGAGAGGCAATTTATGACAACAGTAGACTTGAAGGATGCTTACCTTCACATGCCAATCCACAGGGAACACCAGGTTCCTTAGATTCGCCTTTCTGGACCAACACTTCCAGTTTGTGCCCCTGCCGTTCAGTCAGGCGACTGCCCCAAGAGTCTTTACGAAGGTTCTGGGAGCGCTGCTTGCGGTAGTGAGAACCAGAGGTTTTCTGGTAGCCCCTTATCTGGATGATATCCTGGTTCAGGCTCCGTCCTACAGTCTCGCGGAGAACCACTCGAGGACTCTTCTTCTGCTTCGATCCCACGGATGGAAGATAAACAAGGGAAAGAGTTCTCTGGTTCCCAGCAACAGGGTGAAGTTCCTGGGCACGATCATAGATTCCATAGCTATGAAAATATTCTTGACAGATCAGAGGCATTCCAAAATCGCATCCAGTTGTCTTGCCCTTCAGACCTCCTCAAGGCCATCTGTGGCCAGATGTATGGAGGTGATCGAACTCATGGTTTTCAGCATAGATGTCATAACTTTCGCCAGGTTCCATCTAAGACCTCTGCAGTTATGCATGTTGAGACAATGGAACGGCGATCACTCAGATCTTTCCCAACAGATCTCTCTGGACAATCTAGTGAGGGAATCCCTCTCTTGGTGGGTCCATCCGGGGCAGCTGTCCCAGGGGACATCCTTCTTGAGACCATCCTGGGAGATTGTGACCACGGATGCAAGTCTATCAGGATGGGGAGATGTTTGGGGTGCCAGAAGGGCACAGGGCAGGTGGACTCAAGAGGAGTCAACCCTACCGATAAATATCCTGGAACTGGGAGAAATATTCAATGCTCTGAGGGCTTGGCCCCACTGGGGGTCGTCCTGTTTCATCAGATTCCAGTCGGACAACATTACCTCGGTGGCATACATAAACCATTAAGGGGGAACGAGAAGCTCACTAGCCATGAGGGAGGTGTTTTGGATTCTGGAATGGGCAGAGACCCACAACTGTTTTAACTCAGCGATCCACATCCCGGGTGTGTACAACTGGGAAGTGGATTTCCTCAGCAGGCAATCGTTTCATCCGGGGGAATGGTCTCTCCATTCCGAGGTGTTTGCAGAGATCTGCATCAGATGGGGACGCCGGAGATAGATCTCATGGTGTCCAGACTTACCTTTAAGCTACCCAGATACGGGTTGCGGTCCAGGGATCCCCAGGCAGAGCTGATAGATGCCTTGGCGGTACCTTGGTAGTTCAACCTAATTTGCATCTTTCCACCATTGCCACTTCTCCCTTGAGTGGTGGCCTGCATCAAACAGGAGCAAATCTCGACCATTCTGTTTGCTCCGTTGTGGCCACAGAGGACGTGGTTTGCGGATCTGGTGGGTATGTCAACTCCTCCATGGAGATTACCCTGTCGCAGAAATCTGCTAGTTCAGGGTCCTTTTCTTCACCAAAATCTTGTTTCTCTGAGGCTGACTACGTGGAGATTGAACGCCTAGTCTTGGCCAAGAGAGGGTTCACGGAGAGAGGGATTGATATTCTCATTCAGGCCAGGAAACAGGTCACTCTTCACATCTATCATAAGGTGTGAAGGACCTATTTATCTTGGTGTGAGGAACGTGGATATCCCTGGCACAAGATTAGGGTATCCAGAATTCTGGCTTTTCTTCAAGACGGTTTGGATAAGGGCCTTGCCGCTAGTTCCTTAAAGGGACAGATTTCTGTTTCTTTTGGCTATTGCATCGGCTTGCAGAGTCTCTGGGTTAGCGGCCTTGTAATTTGAACCCCCTTACCTGGTTTTTCACGCCGATAAGGCTGTTGTTCCCACTGGGTTGGGTTTTCTTCCCAAGGTGGTGTCAGATCGTAACATCAATCAGGAGATAGTAGTTCCTACTCTGTGTCCTAACCCTTCTTCGCCCAAAGAGCAGTTACTTTATAACTTGGACGTGGTTCAAGCCTTGAAGTTTTACCTTCAGGCCACGAAGGATTTTAGACAGACTTCATCTTTGTTTGTAGTGTATTCAGGGAAGCGTAGGGGGCAGAGGGCCTCTTCCACTTCACTGTCCTTTTGGTTGAGTAGCATTATCCATTTGGCCTATGAGACAGCGGGGCATAAGCCTCTTCAGAGGATTTCGGCTCACTCAACTAGAGCTGTGGCCTCTTCTTGGGCCTTTAAGAACGAGGCCTCTGTGGGGCAGATTTGTAAGGCGGCTATTTGGTCTTCCTTACATACTTTTGCTAAATTTTACAAATGTGATGTTTTTGCTTCGACGGAAGCTGTTTTTGGGAGAAAGGTTCTACAGGCTGTGGTGCCCTCAGCATAGGGCCTGCCTACTTATGCCCTCCCATTTTTTTCATTCAGTGTCCTCTAGAGCTTGGGTATTTGTTCCCACAAGTAATGAATTAAACAGTGGACTCTCCTCCCATTAAGATGGAAAACATAAATTATGCTTACCTGATAATTTTGTTTCCATATGTGGGAGGAGAGTGCACTGCTTCCGCCCGTTTGCTCTGGTGGGCGGACCTAAATTTAATTTTATTCTTCTGGCACCATTTATACCCTGATATTTCTCCTACTGTTCCTTGTTGCCTTGGCAGAATGACTGGGGGATGAGGGTAGTGGGGAGGTATTTAAGCCTTTGGCTGGGTGTTTTTGCCTCCTCCTGGTGGCCAGATTCTTAATTCCCACAAGTAATGAATGAAGCAGTGAACTCTCCTCCCACAGATGGAAACAAAATTATCAGGTAAGTATAATTTATGTTTTTAATAAAACTTGTTAGTGCAGAATTATATAACATTATTTTAGAGCCAAGTTTATAAAACAAAGTATTTCAAAGAATTTAACTTAGAATAACTTTTTGTATTACGCCACTCCTGGCTCTACTGAGCGGGTCTGTTATTTACCTATACGCATCGCGGCACGCTGTCTAGTCACAGCCGGCCTGATTGCGCCATTAAACTCAATGTAGCTTGCTCCCGCTAGAGACCATGCCGTAATGCAGTTAGGTAAATAACAGACCTGTTCAGTAGAGCCAGGAGTGGCGTAATACAAATTTCTAAGTTCTTGGTAAAAATTCTTTGAAATACTTTGTTTTATAAACTTGGTGCTAAAATAATGTTATATAATTCTGCACTATGTGAAGAATTATATAACATTATTGTGTAGGTTTACTGCCCCTTTAAAGTGTTTAATGTCCCTTTAAGCTCAAGTTGGTTATATAAATCCTGTTCAATAATTTCCCCTTTTAAGCATTCCAAATTAAATATTTTATAAATATTTTGCAAGGCATTTTTTCATCTTATCTTCAGCATCAAATGTTGGTAACCACTTTTGTGTGTGCATAAATATATAATATCTCCTCCAACTTGAACTGTTTTGTTATTAGTATGGTTAATAAAAGAATATTTTGAAAGCTCTCAATATAGCTTATGCATAAATCAGACCACGGCTTGACCCACGTCAGGGCTGGCTGAAATTAGTTAATGGCCAAGACACACAACGGCCGAACACAGGTGTATACTTGACTAGCTCCCAGAGATTATTGAAGTGTGTTCTTTGCCTCTGTTTGCTTAAATACCTTGAAAATTGTATACAAGAACCAGGTTTTTGTCTAGTCTAAGGTCAAAATGTAACACTGTATTTTATCTATCTCGACCCTCATACCTATTCAAACTCATTACTATGTTTTTGATTTAGGTGAAGTATATTGGTCAGTCATTTCGTCCTTGAGTCTTGTCAGTTCATTACTACTGTAGATCTGAAAGATCCTATATTGTGTCCTTCAGATAATTTCAAGCTCCTCTATTTTGCTTTGACTCAATTTTATTTTACGTCTGGCCAGTTTGATTTGTTTCTTCATCCTTATTGCTTGAGGTTCGGAATATAAAGTTTCTAACTTCTACGTTCCAGCTTGACAGATTATAAACTAAAGGCAGCAAAATGTGGAGGGTTTATGTTTGGGAAGCTGAAACTTTCTGAAGACTTCTGGGAAGTTTTCTCATAACACCAAGTTGTGAGGAGCTATGTACTGTTTTAAATATAAAGAACCTGATTCATAATATAAATAATGTGTTTCTTACATTTACATAGCTATAACATTGGCATGTAGGAGCCAACCTTTTTCAATAAATATTGCATTACTGTTAACGTTAAGCATATGACACAGACATTGCTGGAACCCATTACAAGAGGTATCCTTCCTAAGGCTGCATGAGGTGAAAGGAAACTAGCATAAAGCCTCCTATATCTAAGAATAGCTATACAAAACATCTTGAGTTTTCCATTTTCTCTAAAGAATCAGGATTTGCTTTTCTTTTGTTTTATTTGATTCATCTGTAAAGCATATATTTTGTTTATTGTTCAAAATGAATAAACTAATAGAATAACCTTATTTGCTTTATATGTCAAATCCAAATTTGTTGTTTTGTTTTAGCTCAGTGAGAAGAGTTTTAGGTTAAAAAATGCAAGTATTTTGTGTATGTGCAAATATTTATATCTTACAAGCAAATGACTACTAAAAAGACTAAGCTTAGGAGACGGGAGAATGATACAAAAAATATAGGTTTTAAATCCTCTTTATAAATAGTTTCCAATATTTTTTATGTCTCATCATTAAGACATTAACACATATAGTAGATTTAAACTTGGAGTTAATGTAAATGTTGTATGATTTACATTAAGAATATAGAGGTAGTACTTCATTAAAAATGTCTAAACAATGGCATCTATTTATCAAGCCGTCAACCGCAAATACACTGGAATTCCGCAGCATATTTATGGCAAGCCTGATTCGCCTTAGTTATCAAACCCTACAAACCGGCAAAAGTAGAATTTGGTGACGTCACATACGATCCGCCGGACTCAGTCCGACACAAATCGATGCTTACGTCACTACAGATGTCCGAACGCAAGTTCGGCACAATCTGACTACTTTTGGAAGTTATCAAATATCTACCAGGTACGCTCGGCACTATTCCGGCCCAGCGTACCTGGTTTTCAATCCGCCGCCCTAGAGGCGGCGGATGCCATAGGAATCAATGGGAGTCGGAAAGCAGCGAAAGCTTATGTTCGCTGCTGCCCAATATCCCATTGATTCCTATGGGAATGTTTACACCTAAACCCTAACATGTATCCAGAGTCTAAACACCCCTAATCTGCCCCCCCCCCCTACACTGCCGCCACCTATTTTATACTTATTAACCCCTAATCTGCCATCCCGACACCACCGCAACCTAAATAAGTTATTAACCCCTATCCCGCCGCTCCCGGACCCTGCCGCAACTAAATAAACTTATTAACCCCTAAACTGCCGCTCCCAGAGCCCACCGCCACCTACATTATACTTATTAATCCCTAATCTGCCACCCCCAACACCACTGCCACCTACATTATATTTATTAACCCCTAATCTGCCCCCCCTACACCGCCACCTACCTACATTAATTAACCCCTAATCTGCCGCCCCCAACGTCGCCGACACTATATTAAATTTATTAACCACTAAACCCTAACACCCCCTAACTTAAATATAATTTAAATAAATCTAAATAAATATTACTATCATTAACTACATGATTCCTATTTAAAACTGAATACTTACCTATAAAATAAACCCTAAACTAGCTACAATATAACTAATAGTTACATTGTAGCTAGCTTAGGGTTTATTTTTATTTTACAGGCAACTTTGTATTTATTTTAACTAGGTAGAATAGTTATTAAATAGTTATTAACTTAAAATAAAGACAAATATACCTGTAAAATAAAACCTAACCTACGTTACAATTACACCTAACACTACACTATAATTAAATTAATTCCCTAAACTAAATATAATTAAAAAAAATTATCTAAAGTACAAAAAAAACACTAAATTACAGAAAATAATAAAATAATTACAAGATTTTTAAACTAATTACACCTAATCTAATCCCCCTAACAAAATAAAAAAGCCCCCCCCCCCAAAATAAAAAAAGCCCTACCCTACACTAAATTACAAATAGCCCTTAAAAGGGCCTTTTGCAGGGCATTGCCCCAAAGTAATCAGCTCTTTTACCTGTAAAAAAAAAAAAAAAATTACAACCCCCCCCCCCAACATTAAAACCCACCACCCACACAACCAACCCTACTCTAAAACCCACCCAATCCCCCCTTAAAAAAAACTAACATTAACCCCTTGAAGATCACCCTACCTTGAGAAGTCTTCACCCAACCGGGCCGAAGTCCTCCACGAAGCCAGCAGAAGTGGTCCTCCAGACGGGCAACAGTGGTCCTCCAGACGGGAAGAAGTCTTCATCCAGGCGGCATCTTCTATCTTCATTCATCAGGCGCGGAGCGGCTCCATCTTCAAGACATCTGACGCGGAGCATCCTCTTCTTGCTGAATGAATGTTCCTTTAAATGACGTCATCCAAGATGGCGTCCCTTGAATTCCAATTGGCTGTTAGAATTCTATCGGCCAATCGGAATTAAGGTAGGAAAAATCCTATTGGCTGATGCAATCAGCCAATAGGATTGAAGTTCAATCCTATTGGCTGATGCAATCAGCCAATAGGATTGAGCTCCCATTCTTGTAATTATTTTATTATTTTCTGTAATTTAGTGTAAATAACTATTTAATAACTATTCTACCTAGTTAAAATAAATACAAAGTTGCCTGTAAAATTTAAATAAACCCTAAGCTAGCTACAATGTAACTATTAGTTATATTGTAGCTAGCTTAGGGTTTATTTTATAGGTAAGTATTTAGTTTTAAATAGGAATCATGTAGTTAATGAAAGTAATATTTATTTAGATTTATTTAAATTATATTTGTTAGGGGGTGTTAGGGTTAGGGTTAGACTTAGGTTTAGTGGTTAATACATTTAATATACTGTTGGCGACGTTGGGGGCGGCAGATTAGGGGTAAATAAATGTAGGTAGGTGGTGGTGGTGTAGGGGGCGGCAGATTAGGGGTTAATAAGTATAATGTAGGTGGCGGTGGGCTCCGGGAGTGGCGGTTAAGGGGTTAATACATTTATTAGAGTTGCGGCGGGGTCCGGGAGTGGCGGTATAGGGGGTAAATAGTATCGTATAGTGTGGGTGTTTAGTGACAGGCTACGAAGAAAGCTGTAAAAAAGCCGAAGAGCAGCGACATTGATGACTTTTAGTTAACAACAGTCTGCTGCTCATCGCCCCGTACTTGATGCACAGCTTTTTGACAGCTTTTTTGATAATTATGGAGAACGTATTCAGGTCCGCGGCAGCGATGTTAGGCAATCTTAGGCAAGCGTATTGGTGCCGGCGAATGCAAGAAAGTCGACACTTTGAAAAATAGATGCCAATGTCTTGAGACTTAAAGAATTGTAAGAATACATGTGATATGTTAATAAAAAAAATGATATATTGCTAATGACAATGAAAATATACAATGGTGCATTATAGTCACAAATAAAACAATATATGTCACAATGTTTGACACAAGGAGAACTAGAAGTAGCTTAGACAGCAGTTGTGTCATTCACAATGTGATTGAAAGGAGAGATAAAGGGCACAGTAGTGCAATATTGTTGCTTCTGATATAACTCCAAACTTGTAGTGTTTTTCTTTTTCACATGCACTCTTCCCTGCAAAATCATCTGCTTATGTGCACAAATGTTATAATGTATTATGCCTCAAGTATTTTACCTTCAGCCGGCATTAATTGTTGAACTAGTAATAGCAATGACCGTTTAGAAGGGGACAATAGTTAAAGTAACTTGTTTTCTAGTACAAAATGTGCCATAAATATGCCTTATATATAATAATCCTTATAAAACATTATCTCATTTTTTCCCACAGGTTCCCTTGGAAGAAGGTTTAAACAAAACTATCCACTACTTTAGTAAAGAACTTGAATATCAAGCGAACAATCAGTATATCCCAAAACCCAAGCCAGCAAGAATAAAAAAAGGGAGAACGCGGCATAACTAAACACTCCATGAAGAAGGACGGATTTCTTGACTGTTTACAGGATGTAATTTTTTTTTTTCTTCCTCTCTCTGTTTTCTTTACAAGAGAAAAAAAGACTCTTGAGAGGTGTCATGAAGAATAAAACTGGAATTTCCCCCTGAAGCTTGCTTTAAAGAATGGATGTGCCTACAAAACAAAACTTAAGAACTGCGAATCTTGCCTTGCACTTTTTAAACATGTCTTTATATGTACAATAGTGTAGGAAATAATTGTAAGTCTCCAAGTTTTATATATCTTGCTGTGATTTTGTTTTGCCCCTGTCTTAGGACAGTTTAACCCTTTGCTGATACAAGGGTCAGCAAAATATTGCTTTATAATTCTTTTTAGGATGCTGTATGAGCAAAGGGTTTAAATTACTGGTTTCTTTTTGAAGCTGAAGAGACAAATGTAAACAGGATGGAAAATGCCAATTTTATTTATAGATGTTTAAGGAAATGATGGTTACTTTTAAATATAAAACATTATTCTATGCATATTAAAAAGGGCAGCAGTATTGTCAGGAATGTTGCACTGACATATCAACATGTTTTGCTAAACTCCTTGAGTGAAATTTAAGGGGTCAGAAAGATTTCTGTTAAAAAGCTTTACACCATTTTCTTTTAAGTCTGTTTTTCCCTCTCTTTTTTTAAGCTGTGTTGTACATTTTGAATTTGAAAGCGGTCGTTATTAACAAGAATATTTTGAATCACTATTGTGTTGTCATGTGTACTCTTGGATAAAAAATAAAGTATTATCAGTTTCTGGTGGTTGAATATGCTATTTTAATAAAACATTCAAAGAAAACAACTTGCGTGTATTTGAATTGTTAATATAATTTAGTATATTTCTTTCATCAGTTGGTGAGAGACCACAAGACATTGAATGTAGTGTTACACTCCAGTCCACTAGAAAGAGGAAAAAACACTCATACATTCTAGAGCTTAAATCCCTCCCACTTCTAAGGAGGTCTTCTCAGGAGGTGAGGTTACCAATTAACATTCTGGAACTCTGAGCAATCTTCAGGGCTTCTTTAGAGTGGGCCCCGACGTCAGACAGGAATTCATTGCTTTCTTAAATTCCAATTGAACAATTTCATGGCAGTGGCTTACATCAGTCACCAAGGTGATGCGGTTCCATGGCGATGGAGCAAATGTCCTGCATTCCGTTTGGCAGAATCTCATCATTGCAGGATCTCAGCTGTTCATATCCCGGGTGTGAACAATTGGGAGCAGACTTTCTCAGTCAAGGGATTGGTCTCTAAATCAGGAGGTTTTTGAGCAGATAGTGAGAAGTTGGGGCTTGCTAGAGATAGATCTCATGGACTCTCATTAGAATCGCAAAGTGTCCCAATATTGTGCCAGGTCTCTGGATGATCATGCAAATCTAATAGATGCCCTAATGGTTCTCTGGTCATTTAACCTTATTTACATCTTTCCTCCATTTGTGTTGCTATCCAGGGTGATAGCCTGAATTAAACAAACGGCTTCAGTCAGTCATTCTGAATGCTCCAGCGTGGCCTTACAGTATTTTGTTTGTGAATCTGATTCAAATGCCCTTATGCCTGTCTTGGTGGCTTCCTCTCAGAAAGGATCTTCTTACTCAAGGAACTTTCTTTCATTAGGATCTCAAAATTTAATTTGTTGGCCTGGTGATTGAATACCTATTGCTATCCAAAAGAGGTTATTAATACCTTGATTAAGGCCTGGAAACCTTTCACAAGGCATCTATATCATAAGGTTTGGAAAACATTTTTATTCTGATGTGCTAACAAGGGATACTGTTGGAATTCTTTTCGGATTTCTATAGTATTAGCGTTTTAGCAGGACAGTCTAGAGAAAGGCTTGTTAGTTCTTTTAAGGGTCACATTTCAGCCTTATCTGTTTTATATCATAAGAAGACTGCCAATCTACACAATATCCAGCCTTTTGTTCAGGTTTGATCACATTAGACTGGTTTTTCAATCAGTTACGCTTTCATTGAATCTTAATCTGTTTTTGAGGGGCTTTCAAGTAGCTACGGTACTTATCTTAGCTACTTGGCTTAAGGCCTTAATTTGTAAAGCATACCAGGTTAGAGGAAGACTACCCTGACTGCATTACTACTCATTTATAAGGAGTCTACTTGGTGTTCTTTACATACTTTTTTGAAATTGTGTTACTTTGACGTGTATGCCTCTTCTGTGGCTTTTGTCAGGAAAGATCTGTGGGCCACAGTGCCTAATTAGTAACATTCCTGCCTTAACTGTGTTGTACCACTAAACATGGTGATCTTGTGAACTTCACTGTTGGGTATACGATCCCACATTTTATGTCTCATGGACTCTCACCTTCTGATAAAAGAAAACAAATGTATGCTTACCTGGTAAATTCATATTTTTCATGATATTGAGAGTCCAGTTTGTGGCAGTCATTGTTTTGCTCTTCATTTGCCCTGCTTTTCTGTTTTCCTCCATCTACTTGCCCAAATATATGGCTGCAAGATTCAGAGAGAGTGGGAGGGATTAAAAACTGGACTGTAATCCTTCATGTGATGATCTTGTGGACTCTCACCATCATGAAAGAAATACATTTATCATGCAATTAAACATTTTTGTTTTTTTATTTACTGTATTTAATAAGCAAACAATATATTTTTAATGCCTGAAACAAATGCTTTTTTTAGATTTATAAAAATGTAGTTTATGTAGGATTTATTTCTCTATTACCTCTAAAACAAATATGATTGCTTTTTTGCCTCCGTTTTTGTATTTATTTTTTTGTACTAAACAGACAGTGCATACAAAACCGATGACTTATCTTAACAGTTTTTCAACATAAATGAAAGGGGAAAAATAAATAATGTATGTACTCAATTCATAATTTCGTATTGAGTAATTTATTGAATATACAATAAATTATAGCAGAAATTGTTTCTGATATATATTTTATCAATCAATGTTGCATTATCCTTTTGAGATGGGAAGGAACGGAGGATAGTATTGGGGAAGGCTGTTCTTATACTTATAAATGTTAGGAAACAAAATAAATCTGTTTTGTAAAGGTATATTCCATTGTGAAATGATGTAAAAAGGGAGCATTAAAGGGACATAAAACCCAAAGTTTTTCATTCATGATTCAGATAGGGCATACATTTTAAACAACTTTCCAATTTTCTTTTATTATCAGATTTGCTTCATTTTCTTGGTATCCATTGACGGAGCAGCTATGCACTACTGGGAGCTAGCTGAACATATGTGGTGAGCCAAAACAAGAGGCATATTTGTGCAGTCTCAAATCACCAGCTAGCTCCCAATAGTGCATTGCTGCTATTGAGCCTACCTAGGTATACTTTTCAGGATACTAAGAGAATGGAACAAATTAGATAATCAAAGTAAATTGTTAAAAAATGCATGCTCTATCTAAATCATGAAAGTTTAATTTTGACTTTACTGTCCCTTTAAATAACTAATATTTTTTAAAAAGACACAAATAACATTTTATAAAGGTACATTCAATTGTGAATTGTGGAGGAAAAAAAAATATTACATTTTCTCTGGGAAGAAAACATCTTTTTGAAAAAAGAATTTATATATATATATATATATATATATATATATAGCGTCTTAAAATATGGAAGGATAAATATATACAAATGTGAGAGGAAAAAACATGTTGTAAAGGTTCTTAATTTGTAAAAAATAAATCCTTTTGCCTCTTTTTCTTAGCCTGTGATATAATTACTAGAACTAAAACTGACTACAAACCCGCCTATAAGTCGTCATGTGCAGCTGCGTATTATCTGTAAGGGCAGGTGTGATGTTGTAGCAGACTAAAAATCACACTGTAAGGTATATATTACACAATTGTATTGCTTGTCCACCAGAGTCTTCACATCAATGGCTGCTTTGTACCTAATTGCAAATTTGCCTCTGGTTTATTGCAAAGTTTTAGGACTTATAAATTATTATATACTTATTGTCTATTCAAATCCACTACAAGAGATCCAGGAAACACTGCTTTTAACAAGCTTTATTTGTTTCTCTAAAGGGATACGAAACCCACATTTTTCGTGATTCAGATAGAGCATGCAATTTTAAGCAACTTTCTAATTGACTCCTATTATCAATTTTTATCGTTCTCTTGCTATCTTTATTTGAAAAGCAGAAATGTAAAGCCTAGGAGCCAAACTATTTTAGGTTCAGAACCCTGGATAGCGCTTGCTTATTGGTGGTCACATTTAGCCACCAATCAGCAAGGGAAACCCAGGTGCTAAACCAAAAATGGGCCGGCTCCCAAGCTTTGCATTCCTGCTTTTCAAATAAAGATAGCAAAAAAACCGAAGAAACATTGAAAATAGGAGTAAATTAGAAAGTTGATTAAAATGTTATCTGAATTATTAAAGAAAACATTTGGGTTTAGTATCCCTTTAACTTTTATGCTTTGAACTGCCTCACCCTGTCAAATATTTTGTATTGAGCCTCTTCAACAATGGTATTCTAACCTATAAGAAAACACTTTTAACCTGGGTTTTTATGTAATTTTTATCCTTTTCTGATTTAGCAACTTTGATCATTTGAAAACCTATGTTTAGAGTGATAAACATTGAATCGGTACACTTTAATAAAGAAGATATTTTCCTCGTCTATTAAAAAAAGTTCAAATTTGCTGTCATCGCCCGGGACTGTGTGATGGGATATAGTATTTTTAGGCCTTATTGCTTTGTGTGCTATCATATATAGTATTGACATCCCCCCCCCCCCGCCCATTATTCTAAAAAGGGTGACATTTAGAATAACCTGTATTATATTAGGTGACCCTGTGTACCTAGCTCACACTTGTCTATAAGCTCTGTTAAGCCATTCTATTACTACATTTCTAGGTTTTGTTTTACAATTATATAATATGCTGGCTATGATGTTTGGTTTACATATTTAGTCCTCCTCTACTGCAATATACACCTAATGGGACAGTCTACTTCAAAAGTTTCAATGTTTAAAAAGATAGATAATCCCTTTATTACCCATTCCACAGTTTTGCATAACCAAATCGGTTATATTAATATACTTTTTACCTTTTTGATTACCTTTTAGCCAAGTCTCTGCAGACTGCCCCCCTTATTTACGTTCTTTTGACAGACTTGCATTTTAGCCATACGGTGCTGGCTCCTAGGTAATCTATATGCCACACATAAACTAGTGCTGTCTAGCTGTGAAAAATTTTACGAATGCACTGAGATAAGAGGCAGCCTTCAAGAGCTTAGAAATTAGTATATGAGCCTACCTAGGTTTAGCTTTAAACAAAGAATACCAAGTGAACAAAGCAAATTTGATGATAAAAGTAAATTGGAAAGTTGTTTTTAAAATTGCATGCCCTATCTGAATCATGAAAGTTTAATTTTGACTAGACTTACTTTAATGCATTTATTGGCTTTTCTAAAACTGTTATGAGATCCAGAGTGGTCTGCTTGTTTACAAAGTGCCTTCTGTTGTGTTTTTTCTCATACTTGTTTTGAGGTCCAAGAATGACCTCTTGCTTATGCCAGCAGGCTTCAGTATAATATTATTTCAAATGAGGTTTATTTAATCACCACGGACAATGTGATGTGTGCTATAGGCAGATAGTTTTGATTTTTACTCTGATCTTTATTTCTTTCATACAGGTGGTGAAAGTCCACAATCCATTACTCACGGGAATTACTCTTCTCTACCACTAGGATGATGCAATGATTCCCAAACCCCAAGAGCTCTATAAAACCCCTCCCATCTCACACATACCTTAGTCTTTACTTTGTCTTCGCTGGAGGGGGTTGTAGAACGAAGATGTGCATATCATTCTTCAGAGAAAGGGGTTTTCAGTGTATGTTGAGGCCTGGTTTCCTCTCAGAGTACAGTAGTGTTTGTCAGAGGGATGTATTTGGGGTATGGTTTGATTCTTTGTTTCACCTCATGGAAAAAAAATAATAAACCATCTATAATCGGTCGCAGGGACGTGTCTTCTGCCTCCCTTTTTGGATCTACAATATACTCCTATTCCATAACCTCTGCTGATATGTTTCAGTACTGGTTTGGCTGTCTGCTACTTGATTGCTGGTGGACGAGTGTCTATTGGTTAGTATCCATTTATTTTAACATTAAGACACTTATATAGTTATGTTATGGGCACTTTTTATTATAAAAAAATGTATCTGCATCTGTTGTTTATATATGGCAGAGTTCCTTTTCACTTTTCCCTTGCTTTTGCGTATGGCTGCTTTTTTGATGCGCTTAGATTTTCACATATCGGGATTGCCCGCGCTGGGTTTACGCTCATCAGGTTAGCGCTCACTCCCTTAGTCTCTATAGTTTTTTTTGTGCACCAGATTTTGCCTGTCGGGTTAGCTCACGTTCATTACCCTTCCGCCATGTTGGTTTACTCGTGTGGGGTTAGCGCACATTCGCTCAGATATGCGCACGTTGTGTTTTTGAAATGCACAATTCCTTTTTTAGTTTGTCTTTTGGTGCGCGTTCAGAGGTAATGTGTTTTTCTTCAGTTTTTTCAGCTTGGCTTAGAGCGCATTGTTCCTGTTAAAGCTGCTTTGGAGGGGGGTAAATATTTTCCATTCATTAAAAGCTTTAGGGGTTTAATAGTGTTAATTGCATTGCTTTGCCATATGCTATAATGGAGCAGCAGGATCCTATCCCAAAATCTACCCAAGAAACTGAGTCTTCTGAATGCCTTTCTACCATCATTAGGTGTGCTTATTGTAAGAAAGCTGAAGTGCCCTCTTTAGCTCATGTGGCTCATATTTAGATTTTGTTAATGCAAACAGACCAGTCTAATGCTGTTTCTTTGGGTACTAATGCATCTGCTTTTTGTTCATTACAGGTTAATGCTGAGCTAATGCCTCCTGTCATGAAAATGTTTATCAAGGCTGCAGTTCTTAAACATTGGCTGCTTTCCCACCTTCAAATAAGTGTAAAAAGAGAGTGAAGTTTCCTCTGGGAATGGGGGTTCCTCATCTGAAGTTAAGAAACAGAAAAAGTGGGAAATTCACCAATTATGAGAGACCCCTAATATATATATAGACTATCTCAATGATCTGACAAGCAGATCTTAGGGTTAAACAATTTGACTGATAATATAAGAAAATAGGGGGGTGCTAACTGTCTGGTAATTCAAGAAAAACAGGAAGAAAAAGGTGACAGTATGCTAGCACTCTTGCAAGTAAAAATTAGATATCTGTAGAAATGGCATGGAGGGTAACCTTAAATCAGGATTAAATAAAACATAACTTTTATTCTATCAGGTTAATATGTACAAATGAATGTATAGTGTGTGTTTTAAAACTAAGATTAAAAATGTATATATAGGGGACAAATATCCACAAAAACTTACAAATATAATGTAATCTATCGTCCTGAGCCCTACACAGTTTCAGTGCAAACTCAGTCGCTCAAATCTGCAGAAAAGTAATCTACAAAGGGGATTGACCCCACCAACAAAATTAACTATGTGACTGCAGTAAAGAGCAAAAGTAAGCACCAGTCTGTGTGGGTGCCAGTAAGCCAAAATGTAGGCCCAAGAAAACAAAATGTGTGCTTAGGGGACTATATCCACACTCCTAGTCGTATTTAATTTTGTTTTCTTGGGCCTACATTTTGGCTTACTGGCACCCACACAGACCGGTGCTTACTTTTGCTCTTTACTGCAGTCACATAGTTAATTTTGTTGGTGGGGTCAATGCCCTTTGTAGATTACTTTTCTGCAGATTTGAGCGACTGTGAGTTTCCACTGAAACTCAGGACGATAGATCATTTGTACATATTAACCTGATAGAATAAAAGTTATGTTTTATTTAATCCTGATTTAAGGTGACCCTCCATGCCATTTCTACAGATATCTAATTGGTACTTGCAAGAGTGCTAGCATACTGTCACCTTTTTCTTCCTGTTTTTTCTTTCATATATAGTTAAACCTGATATTTAATCTTTTTTGTTTAAAGTTGGACATACAGTATTTGTTCTCTTTTAAAAGAGGTCCTTGTTTGGGGGTTAAAGATCTTTAAGTTTCTAAAGATAAACCTTGTAATCATTTAAATTCAGTTTTTATGACTGGTATTTATCTTCCTAGGTTTTTCCCTGTGCCTAATTCTGTCCCTGACATGATTTCTAGGGAATGATCTAAGCCAGGTATGACTTTTTATCCTTGTGCAAGGTTTAAAAATGTATATCCTTTACCTGCTCCTAATCTAGATTTATGGGAAATAGTTCCAAAGTTGGATTGGGCCATTCCCACTCTGGCTAAACGTACTACTATTGCTTTGGAAGATAGTACTGCTTTTATGGACCCTTTAGACTTAAAATTAGAGTATTTTCAAAAAGGGCCTTTTTACATGCTGGTTATATTCTCAGACCAGCTATTTCTATTGCTGATGTAGCTGCTGCTTCTACTTACTGGTTGTCTAGTCTTTCAGAGCAGTTTTCTGATGACCCTGTTAGTGCAAATCTATTGGGTTTGCTTCAGAGTGCTAATTATTTTATTTGTGAGGCTGTGTTTGACATAATTAAGATTAATGTCAAAAGCATGTCATTAGCAATTCTTCCCAGGGGGGCCTTGTGGCTTAAATCCTGGTCTGCTGGTATGGTGTCTAAATCTAGATTACTGTCTAGCTGCTTTTAGGAAAAAAAAGTTATTTGGTTCTGATTTAGATTCTATTATATCAACTATTACAGGAGGTAAAGTTTTTTTTTTCCTCAAGACAAAGTCTAAAGGGAAATCCAATGCTTCTAATCGTTTTCGTTCCTTTTGTCAGAATAAGGAACATAAAACTGACTTCCCTGCTCAAAAGCAAGGTTTCTCTGGTTCAGTCTGGAGACCTAATGCTAAATGGAACAAGTCAAAGCAGGGTTAGAAATCTATTCCTACTTCTAAAACAGTGTGAAGGCACGGCCCCTGATGCAGAAGTTTTGGTAGGGGGCAGATTAAGGGCTAGATTTAACAAGCAGCGGATGCTGCTTTCTCCACCCAAAGTTTACGGCTCACCAGAAACTGAAGTTAAGAAGCAGCAGTCATAAGCCCGCTGCTCCTTAACTTGTCAGTCACCTTTTAGGTTTTAGATAAGATCGGGATGATTGACATCCCCTGCTAGAGGCCAATTGGCCGCAAATGTGCAGGGGGGGTGGCATTGCACAAGCATTTCACAAAAAATGCTTGTGCAATGTTAAATTCCGACAGCGTATATGCTGTCAGCATTAACCGATGACAGGCGGACATGATTCGCTACCATCTGGCATTTAATAAATCTACCCCTAAGCCTCTTACAAGAGGCTTGGTTAGAGTCGTTTCCAGATCCATGGGTTCAGAATATTATTTCTCAGGGATATTGAATAGGATTCAGAACAAGGCCAACTAGAAGAAGGTTTTTTCTGTCCAATGTTCCAAGGAATCCTTTGAAAGCTCAAGCTTTTCTTCAATCTGTCTCAGATCTGGAAGATATGAGAATGATTGTTCCATTTCCTTTGCAGGGGATGGGATTTTATTCAAATTTCTTCATTGCTGCAAAGAAAGAAGGTACTTTCAGACCAATTCTGAAGGCTCTGAACAATGTTGTAAGGATTCCGTCTTTCTGAATGGAAACTATCAGGACTATTCTGCCTTTTGTTCAGCTAGGTCAGTTAATGTCCACAAGAGATTTAAAGGATGCTTACCCTCATGTTCCAATCCACAGAGAACATTTCCAGTTTCTGAAGTTTGCTTTTCTGGCCAAGCATTTTCAGTTTGTTGCTCTGCCATGTGGTCTGGCTACAGCTCCAAGTATATTTACAAAGGTTCTGGGTGCCCTTTTGTCTGTGATCAGATCTCAGGTTATTGCAGTGTTTCCTTACCTTGATGATATCTTGGTTCAAGCTCCATCTTTTCCTTTAGCGGAATCTCACACCAATCAACTCCTTGTTGTTTCTTCAAAAGCATGGTTGGAGGATAAATTTTCCAAAGAGTTATTTGGTTCCTCAAAGGGTTTCAAAATAGTCTTTTTCTTACGGAGGAGAGACGTTTAAGATTGGTGTTAACATATCTAAACCTTCATTCTCTCTCGTTTCCCTCAGTGGCTCTGTGATTGCAGCCTCGGATGCAATTCCATTTGCTCGTTTTCACATGAGGCCTCTTCAGCTTTGTATGCTGTGTCAATGGTGCAGGGATTATACTCAGCTGTTCCAAAAGATATTTTTGGATCCCAGTACAAGTCGGCCTCTAACTTGGTGCCAATATCATCAGTTTATTAAGCAGGGGGATTCTTTTGCTCATATTACCTGTACTGTGATCACTACAGATATGTCTTTCAGGTTGGGGAACTGTCTGGAAGTCTGACAGCACAGGGGTTTTGGGATCTTCGGGAGGCGAGGTTGCAAATCAATGTTCTAGAATTCTGTGCAATTTTCAGATCCCTTCAGGATTGGCCTCTGTTGTAAAGGGAGTCTCATCTTCATTTTCAGAGAGACAGTGTCGTGTCACAGCAGTAGCTTATATAAACCATCAGGGGGGAAATCGCAGTCCTGGATTCTCTCAGGGGCAGAAGCCAATTGTTGTCTACTCTCTGCAATTCACATGCCAGGACTGAACAATTGGGAGATGGACTTAATCATTAATCAGTCTCTACATCCAAGGGAGTGGTGTCTTCACTAGGATGTGTTCAATTAGATTGTGGAACTTTGGGTTCTCCCAAAGATTGATCTGATGGCCTCTCATTTGAGCAACAAACTTCCCAGGTACTATGCGAGCTTCAGGGATCCTCAGGCAGAGTTAGTGGATGTTCTAACAGTTCCTTGGTCATTTCAGCCTGCTTATCTGTTTCCGCCTCTGGTTCTTCTTCGCAGAGGGATTTCCAAGATAAGGCTAGAAAAGTGGTTTTGTAATCCTGATTGCCCCAGCTTGGCCTCGCAGATTTTGTATGCGGATCTGGTTCAGATGTCTATTTGTCCTTCTTGGCCTCTTCCTCTGCGGTCAGACCTTCTGTCCCAAGGTCCTTTTTTTCCATACGGATCTCAACTTGATGGCATGAAAATTTAACTCTTCATTCTGAGACTTAGGCCCATATTTATCAAGCTCCGTACGGAGCTTGAATGGCTGTGTTTCTGGCGAGTCTTCAGACTCGCTAGAAACACAAGTTATGAAGCAGCGGTCTAAAGACCGCTGCTCCATAACCCTGTCCGCTTGCTCTGAGCAGGCGGACAGGAACCGCCGGAAATCAACCTGATCGAGTACGATCGGGTTGATTGACACCTCCCTGCTGGCGTCCGATTGGCCGCGAGTCAGCAGGGGGCGGCGTTGCACCAGCAGCTCTTGTGAACTGCTGGTGCAATGTTAAATGCGGAGAGCGTATTGCTCTCCGCATTTAGCGAGGTCTTGCGGACCTGATCCGCACTGTCGGATCAGGTCCGCAAGACCTTTAATAAATAGCGGCCATAGGGGTTTCTCTGATTTTGTGATTGAAACTCTGATCCAGTCTCGTAAACCTGTCACTAGGAAGATCATTCACAAGGTCTTTGATTCGTAGTAAACCTGTTATCAAGCCTATTTCTTCTCTATGAAATCTTAGCCTAGTGTTAAGTGTTTTGCAGGATCCTCCTTTTGAACATTTTCATAAATTGGACATTAAACTACTTTCTTGGAAAAGCTAGAAATGTTTCTTAGCCCTTTCTTGTGAGCATCCTTATCTGGTATTTACTCAGGATAAGCTATTTTTGGACATTTCATTTTTTTCCCTAAGGTTGTTTCTTCAGAGAGATTGTTTTTGAATGCTTCTGAAAGAACTTTACATTCTCTCGATGTTGTTAGAGCATTGAAATATTATGTTGATGCTGCTAAGGATTTTAGACAAACTTAGGTTTTTTTTTCTGGCCCTAGGAAAGGTCAAAAGGCCTCTACTATTTCTTTAGCCTCTTGGTTAAAACTTTTAATTCACAAAGCTTATTTGGAGGCAGGTCAGCCTTTGCCGCAGTCGATTTCTGCTCATTCTACAAGGACAGTTGCCACTTCTTGGGCTTTTAAGAATGAGGCTTAAGTTGATCAAATTTGCAAGGCAGCTACTTGGTCTTCTTTGCATACTAAATTCTACCATTTTTATGTTTTTGCTTCTTCTGAAGCCACCTTTGGTAGAAAGTTTCTTCAGGCAGTTGTCTCAGTTTGATTGCTTTGCCTGTTTACTTATTTTATGCGCATTTAAAACAAAAAAGAATTTATTATTGGGCTGTGGATTTATTTTCTCAGTGAGAAAAATATGTTTGAAAACCCCTCCCTTTATGTTATTAATCGTGGACTCCACAGCTTGGGTATTAGTTCCCAACTTCCCATGAGTAATGGATAGTGGACTCTCACCACCTGTATGAAAGAAAACATAATGTATGCTTACCTAATAAATGTATTTCTTTCATAGTGGTGAGAGTCCACAAGACCCCACCCTATGTTTTCTGTGGCTAATTTTTTTGGCAATTTTTTTCCCTGCTTTCTTTATGATTCATTTTACTTTCCTCACTTGCTTTGCAATACGTTAGACTAATCTACACAATATCCAGCCTTTTGTTCAGGTTTGATCACATTAGACTGGTTTTTCGATCAGTTACGCTCTCATTGAATCTTAATCTGTTTTTGAGGGGCTTTCAAGTAGCTACGGTACTTAGCTACTTGGTTTAAGGCCTTAATTTGTAAAGCATACCAGGTTAGAGGAAGACTACCCTGACTGCATTACTACTCATTTGTAAGGAGTCTACTTGGTGTTCTTTACATACTTTTTTGAAATTGTGTTACTTTGACGTGTATGCCTCTTCTGTGGCTTTTGTCAGGAAAGATCTGTGGGCCACAGTGCCTAATTAGTAACATTCCTGCCTTAACTGTGTTGTACCACTAAACATGGTGATCTTGTGAACTTCACTGTTGGGTATACGATCCCACATTTTATGTTTCATGGACTCTCACCTTCTGATAAAAGAAAACAAAATGTATGCTTACCTGGTAAATTCATATTTTTCATGATATTGAGAGTCCAGTTTGTGGCAGTCATTGTTTTGCTCTTCATTTGCCCTGCTTTTCTGTTTTCCTCCATCTACTTGCCCAAATATATGGCTGCAAGATTCAGAGAGAGTGGGAGGGATTAAAAACTGGACTGTAATCCTTCATGTGATGATCTTGTGGACTCTCACCATCATGAAAGAAATACATTTATCATGCAATTAAACATTTTTGTTTTTTTATTTACTGTATTTAATAAGCAAACAATATATTTTTAATGCCTGAAACAAATGCTTTTTTTAGATTTATAAAAATGTAGTTTATGTAGGATTTATTTCTCTATTACCTCTAAAACAAATATGATTGCTTTTTTGCCTCCGTTTTTGTATTTATTTTTTTGTACTAAACAGACAGTGCATACAAAACCGATGACTTATCTTAACAGTTTTTCAACATAAATGAAAGGGGAAAAATAAATAATGTATGTACTCAATTCATAATTTAGTATTGAGTAATTTATTGAATATACAATAAATTATAGCAGAAATTGTTTCTGATATATATTTTATCAATCAATGTTGCATTATCCTTTTGAGATGGGAAGGAACGGAGGATAGTATTGGGGAAGGCTGTTCTTATACTTATAAATGTTAGGAAAGAAAATAAAACTGTTTTGTTAAGGTATATTCCATTGTGAAATGATGTAAAAAGGGAGCATTAAAGGGACATAAAACCCAAAGTTTTTCATTCATGATTCAGATAGGGCATACATTTTGAACAACTATCCAATTTTCTTTTATTATCAGATTTGCTTCATTTTCTTGGTATCCATTGACGGAGCAGCTATGCACTACTGGGAGCTAGCTGAACATATGTGGTGAGCCAAAACAAGAGGCATATTTGTGCAGTCTCAAATCACCAGCTAGCTCCCAATAGTGCATTGCTGCTATTGAGCCTACCTAGGTATACTTTTCAGGATACTAAGAGAATGGAACAAATTAGATAATCAAAGTAAATTGTTTAAAACTGCATGCTCTATCTAAATCATGAAAGTTTAATTTTGACTTTACTGTCCCTTTAAATAACTAATATTTTTTAAAAAGACACAAATAACATTTTATAAAGGTACATTCAATTGTGAATTGTGGAGGAAAAAAAATATTACATTTTCTCTGGGAAGAAAACATCTTTTTGAAAAAAGAATTTATATATATATTTATATATATATATATATATATATATAGCGTCTTAAAATATGGAAGGATAAATATATACAAATGTGAGAGGAAAAAACATGTTGTAAAGGTTCTTAATTTGTAAAAAATAAATCCTTTTGCCTCTTTTTCTTAGCCTGTGATATAATTACTAGAACTAAAACTGACTACAAACCCGCCTATAAGTCGTCATGTTCAGCTGCGTATTACCTGTAAGGGCAGGTGTGATGTTGTAGCAGACTAAAAATCACACTGTAAGGTATATATTACACAATTGTATTGCTTGTCCACCAGAGTCTTCACATCAATGGCTGCTTTGTTCCTAATTGCAAATTTGCCTCTGGTTTATTGCAAAGTTTTAGGACTTATAAATTATTATATACTTATTGTCTATTCAAATCCACTACAAGAGATCCAGGAAACACTGCTTTTAACAAGCTTTATTTGTTTCTCTAAAGGGATACGAAACCCACATTTTTCGTGATTCAGATAGAGCATGCAATTTTAAGCAACTTTCTAATTGACTCCTATTGTCAATTTTTATCGTTCTCTTGCTATCTTTATTTGAAAAGCAGAAATGTAAAGCCTAGGAGCCAAACTATTTTAGGTTCAGAACCCTGGATAGCGCTTGCTTATTGGTGGTCACATTTAGCCACCAATCAGCAAGGGAAACCCAGGTGCTGAACCAAAAATGGGCCGGCTCCCAAGCTTTGCATTCCTGCTTTTCAAATAAAGATAGCAAAAAAAAAACGAAGAAACATTGAAAATAGGAGTAAATTAGAAAGTAGATTAAAATTTTATCTGAATTATTAAAGAAAACATTTGGGTTTAGTATCCCTTTAACTTTTATGCTTTGAACTGCCTCACCCTGTCAAATATTTTGTATTGAGCCTCTTCAACAATGGTATTCTAACCTATAAGAAAACACTTTTAACCTGGGTTTTTATGTAATTTTTATCCTTTTCTGATTTAGCAACTTTGATCATTTGAATACCTATGTTTAGGGTGATAAACATTGAATCGGTACACTTTAATAAAGAAGATATTTTCCTCGTCTATTAAAAAAAGTTCAAATTTGCTGTCATCGCCCGGGACTGTGTGATGGGATATAGTATTTTTAGGCCTTATTGCTTTGTGTGCTATCATATATAGTATTGACATCCCCCCCCCCGCCCATTATTCTAAAAAGGGTGACATTTAGAATAACCTGTATTATATTAGGTGGCCCTGTGTACCTAGCTCACACTTGTCTATAAGCTCTGTTAAGCCATTCTATTACTACATTTCTAGGTTTTGTTTTACAATTATATAATATGCTGGCTATGATGTTTGGTTTACATATTTAGTCCTCCTCTACTGCAATATACACCTAATGGGACAGTCTACTTCAAAAGTTTCAATGTTTAAAAAGATAGATAATCCCTTTATTACCCATTCCACAGTTTTGCATAACCAAATCGGTTATATTAATATACTTTTTACCTTTTTGATTACCTTTTAGCCAAGTCTCTGCAGACTGCCCCCCTTATTTACGTTCTTTTGACAGACTTGCATTTTAGCCAAACGGTGCTGGCTCCTAGGTAATCTATATGCCACACATAAACTAGTGCTGTCTAGCTGTGCAAAATTTTACAAATGCACTGAGATAAGAGGCAGCCTTCAAGAGCTTAGAAATTAGTATATGAGCCTACCTAGGTTTAGCTTTAAACAAAGAATACCAAGTGAACAAAGCAAATTTGATGATAAAAGTAAATTGGAAAGTTGTTTTTAAAATTGCATGCCCTATCTGCATCATGAAAGTTTAATTTTGACTAGGCTTACTTTAATGCATTTATTGGCTTTTCTAAAACTGTTATGAGATCCAGAGTGGTCTGCTTGTTTACAAAGTGCCTTCTTTTGTGTTTTTTCTCATACTTGTTTTGAGGTCCAAGAATGACCTCTTGCTTATGCCAGCAGGCTTCAGTATAATATTATTTCAAATGAGGTTTATTTAATCACCACGGACAATGTGATGGGTGCTATAGGCAGATAGTTTTGATTTTTACTCTGATCTTTATTTCTTTCATACAGGTGGTGAAAGTCCACAATCCATTACTCACGGGAATTACTCTTCTCTACCACTAGGATGATGCAATGATTCCCAAACCCCAAGAGCTCTATAAAACCCCTCCCATCTCACACATACCTTAGTCTTTACTTTGTCTTCGCTGGAGGGGGTTGTAGAACGAAGATGTGCATATCATTCTTCAGAGAAAGGGGTTTTCAGTGTATGTTGAGGCCTGGTTTCCTCTCAGAGTACAGTAGTGTTTGTCAGAGGGATGTATTTGGGGTATGGTTTGATTCTTTGTTTCACCTCATGGAAAAAAATTAATAAACCATCTATAATCGGTCGCAGGGACGTGTCTTCTGCCTCCCTTTATGGATCTACAATATACTCCTATTCCATAACCTCTGCTGATATGTTTCAGTACTGGTTTGGCTGTCTGCTACTTGATTGCTGGTGGACGAGTGTCTATTGGTTAGTATCCATTTATTTTAACATTAAGACACTTATATAGTTATGTTATGGGCACTTTTTATTATAAAAAAACTGTATCTGCATCTGTTTATATATGGCAGAGTTCCTTTTCACTTTTCCCTTGCTTTTGCGTGTGGCCGCTTTTTTGACGCGCTTAGATTTTCACATATCGGGATTGCCCGTGCTGGGTTTACGCTCATCAGGTTAGCGCTCACTCCCTTAGTCTCTATAGTTTTTTTTGCGCACCAGATTTTGCCTGTCGGTTTAGCTCACGTTCATTACCCTTCCGCCATGTTGGTTTACTCGCGTGGGGTTAGCGCACATTCGCTCAGATATGCGCACGTTGTGTTTTTGAAGTGCACAATTCCTTTTTTAGTTTGTCTTTTGGTGCGAGTTCAGAGGTAATGTGTTTTTCTTCAGTTTATCAGCTTGGCTTAGAGCGCATTGTTCCTGTTAAAGCTGCTTTGGAGGGGGGTAAATATTTTCCATTCATTAAAAGCTTTAGGGGTTTAATAGTGTTAATTGCATTGCTTTGCCATATGCTATAATGGAGCAGCAGGATCCTATCCCAAAATCTACCCAAGAAACTGAGTCTTCTGAACGCCTTTCTACCATCATTAGGTGTGCTTATTGTAAGAAAGCTGAAGTGCCCTCTTTAGCTCATGTGGCTCATATTTAGATTTTGTTAATGCAAACAGACCAGTCTAATGCTGTTTCTTTGGGTACTAATGCATCTACTTTTTGTTCATTACAGGTTAATGCTGAGCTAATGCCTCCTGTCATGAAAATGTTTATCAAGGCTGCAGTTCTTAAACATTGGCTGCTTTCCCACCTTCAAATAAGTGTAAAAAGAGGGTGAAGTTTCCTCTGGGAATGGGGATTCCTCATCTGAAGTTAAGAAACAGAAAAAGTGGGAAATTCACCAATTATGAGAGACCCCTAATATTGTTATCAGTGTGTATATATATATATATATATATATATATATATATATATATATATATATATATATATATATATATATATATATATATAGACTATCTCAATGATCTGACAAGCAGATCTTAGGGTTAAACAATTTGACTGATAATATAAGAAAATAGGGGGATGCTAACTGTCTGGTAATTCAAGAAAAACAGGAAGAAAAAGGTGACAGTATGCTAGCACTCTTGCAAGTAAAAATTAGATATCTGTAGAAATGGCATGGAGGGTCACCTTAAATCAGGATTAAATAAATCATAACTTTTATTCTATCAGGTTAATATGTACAAATGAATGTATAGTGTGTGTTTTAAAACTAAGATTAAAAATGTATATATAGGGGACAAATATCCACAAAAACTTACAAATATAATGTAATCTATCGTCCTGAGCCCCACACAGTTTCAGTGCAAACTCAGTCGCTCAAATCTGCAGAAAAGTAATCTACAAAGGGGATTGACCCCACCAACAAAATTAACTATGTGACTGCAGTAAAGAGCAAAAGTAAGCACCGGTCTGTGTGGGTGCCAGTAAGCCAAAATGTAGGCCCAAGAAAACAAAATGCGTGCTTAGGGGACTATATCCACACTCCTAGTCGTATTTAATTTTGTTTTCTTGGGCCTACATTTTGGCTTACTGGCACCCACACAGACCGGTGCTTACTTTTGCTCTTTACTGCAGTCACATAGTTAATTTTGTTGGTGGGGTCAATGCCCTTTGTAGATTACTTTTCTGCAGATTTGAGCGACTGTGAGTTTCCACTGAAACTGTGTGGGGCTCAGGACGATAGATTACATTATATTTGTAAGTTTTTGTGGATATTTGTCCCCTATATATACATTTTTAATCTAAGTTTTAAAACACACACTATACATTCATTTGTACATATTAACCTGATAGAATAAAAGTTATGTTTTATTTAATCCTGATTTAAGGTGACCCTCCATGCCATTTCTACAGATATCTAATTGGTACTTGCAAGAGTGCTAGCATACTGTCACCTTTTTCTTCCTGTTTTTTCTTTCATCTATAGTTAAACCTGATATTTAATCTTTTTTGTTTAAAGTTGGACATACAGTATTTGTTCTCTTTTAAAAGAGGTCCTTGTTTGGGGGTTAAAGATCTTTAAGTTTCTAAAGATAAACCTTGTAATCATTTAAATTCAGTTTTTATGACTGTTATTTATCTTCCTAGGTTTTTCACTGTGCCTAATGCTGTCCCTGACATGATTTCTTGGGAATGATCTAAGCCAGGTATGCCTTTTTATCCTTGTGCAAGGTTTAAAAATGTATATCCTTTACCTGCTCCTAATCTAGATTTATGGGAAATAGTTCCAAAGTTGGATTGGGCCATTCCCACTCTGGCTAAACGTACTACTATTGCTTTGGAAGATAGTACTGCTTTTATGGACCCTTTAGACTTAAAATTAGAGTATTTTCAAAAAGGGCCTTTTTACATGCTGGTTATATTCTCAGACCAGCTATTTCTATTGCTGATGTAGCTGCTGCTTCTACTTACTGGTTGTCTAGTCTTTCAGAGCAGTTTTCTGATGACCCTGTTAGTGCAAATCTATTGGGTTTGCTTCAGAGTACTAATTCTTTTATTTGTGAGAATGTGTTTGACATAATTAAGATTAATGTCAAAAGCATGTCATTAGCAATTCTTCCCAGGGGGGCCTTGTGGCTTAAATCCTGGTCTGCTGGTATGGTGTCTAAATCTAGATTACTGTCTAGCTGCTTTTAGGAAAAAAAGTTATTTGGTTCTGATTTAGATTCTATTATATCAACTATTACAGGAGGTAAAGTTTTTTTTTCCTCAAGACAAAGTCTAAAGGGAAATCCAATGCTTCTAATCGTTTTCGTTCCTTTTGTCAGAATAAGGAACATAAAACTGACTTCTCTGCTCAAAAGCAAGGTTTCTCTGGCTCAGTCTGGAGACCTAATGCTAAATGGAACAAGTCAAAGCAGGGTTAGAAATCTATTCCTACTTCTAAAACAGTGTGAAGGCACGGCCCCTGATGCAGAAGTTTTGGTAGGGGGCAGATTAAGGGCTAGATTTAACAAGCAGCGGATGCTGCTTTCTCCACCCAAAGTTTACGGCTCACCAGAAACTGAAGTTAAGAAGCAGCAGTCATAAGCCCGCTGCTCCTTAACTTGTCCGTCACCTTTTAGGTTTTAGATAAGATCGGGATGATTGACATCCCCTGCTAGAGGCCAATTGGCCGCAAATGTGCAGGGGGGGTGGCATTGCACAAGCATTTCACAAAAAATGCTTGTGCAATGTTAAATGCCGACAGCGTATGCTGTCAGCATTAACCGATGACAGGCGGACATGATTCGCTACCATCTGGCATTTAATAAATCTACCCCTAAGCCTCTTAAAAGAGGCTTGGTTAAAGTCGTTTCCAGATCCATGGGTTCAGAATATTATTTCTCAGGGATATTGAATAGGATTCAGAACAAGGCCAACTAGAAGAAGGTTTTTTCTGTCCAATGTTCCAAGGAATCCTTTGAAAGCTCAAGCTTTTCTTCAATCTGTCTCAGATCTGGAAGATATGAGAATGATTGTTCCATTTCCTTTGCAGGGACAGGGGATGGGATTTTATTCAAATTTCTTCATTGCTGCAAAGAAAGAAGGTACTTTCAGACCAATTCTGAAGGCTCTGAACAATGTTGTAAGGATTCCGTCTTTCTGAATGGAAACTATCAGGACTATTCTGCCTTTTGTTCAGCTAGGTCAGTTAATGTCCACAAGAGATTTAAAGGATGCTTACCCTCATGTTCCAATCCACAGAGAACATTTCCAGTTTCTGAAGTTTGCTTTTCTGGCCAAGCATTTTCAGTTTGTTGCTCTACCATGTGGTCTGGCTACAGCTCCAAGTATATTTACAAAGGTTCTGGGTGCCCTTTTGTCTGTGATCAGAACTCAGGTTATTGCAGTGTTTCCTTACCTTGATGATATCTTGGTTCAAGCTCCATCTTTTCCTTTAGCAGAATCTCACACCAATCAACTCCTTGTTGTTTCTTCAAAAGCATGGTTGGAGGATAAATTTTCCAAAGAGTTATTTGGTTCCTCAAAGGGTTTCAAAATAGTCTTTTTCTTACGGAGGAGAGACGGTTAAGATTGGTGTTAACTTATCTAAACCTTCATTCTCTCTCGTTTCCCTCAGTGGCTCTGTGATTGCAGCCTCGGATGCAATTCCATTTGCTCGTTTTCACATGAGGCCTCTTCAGCTTTGTACGCTGTGTCAATGGTGCAGGGATTATACTCAGCTGTTCCAAAAGATATTTTTGGATCCCAGTACAAGTCGGCCTCTAACTTGGTGCCAATATCATCAGTTTATTAAGCAGGGGGCTTCTTTTGCTCATATTACCTGTACTGTGATCACTACAGATATGTCTTTCAGGTTGGGGAACTGTCTGGAAGTCTGACAGCACAGGGGTTTTGGGATCTTCGGGAGGCGAGGTTGCAAATCAATGTTCTAGAATTCTGTGCAATTTTCAGATCCCTTCAGGATTGGCCTCTGTTGTAAAGGGAGTCTCATCTTCATTTTCAGAGAGACAGTGTCGTGTCACAGCAGTAGCTTATATAAACCATCAGGGGGTAAATCGCAGTCCTGGATTCTCTCAGGGGCAGAAGCCAATTGTTGTCTACTCTCTGCAATTCACATGCCAGGACTGAACAATTGGGAGATGGACTTTCTCAGTACTCAGTCTCTACATCCAAGGGAGTGGCGTCTTCACAAGGATGTGTTCAATTAGATTGTGGAACTTTGGGTTCTCCCAAAGATAGATCTTATGGCCTCTCATTTGAGCAACAAACTTCCCAGGTACTATGCAAGCTTCAGGGATCCTCAGGCAGAGTTAGTGGATGTTCTAGCACTTCCTTGGTCATTTCAGCCTGCTTATCTGTTTCCACCTCTGGTTCTTCTTCGCAGAGGGATTTCCAAGATAAGGCTAGAAAAGTGGTTTTGTAATCCTGATTGCCCCAGCTTGGCCTCGCAGATTTTGTATGCGGATCTGGTTCAGATGTCTAGTTGTCCTTCTTGGCCTCTTCCTCTGCGGTCAGACCTTCTGTCCCAAGGTCCTTTTTTTCCATACGGATCTCAACTTGATGGCATGAAAATTTAACTCTTCATTCTGAGACTTAGGCCCATATTTATCAAGCTCCGTACGGAGCTTGAAGGGCCGTGTTTCTGGCCAGTCTTCAGACTCGCCAGAAACACAAGTTATGAAGCAGCGGTCTAAAGACTGCTGCTCCATAACCCTGTCCGCTTGCTCTGAGCAGGCGGACAGGAACCGCCGGAAATCAACCTGATCGAGTACGATCGGGTTGATTGACACCTCCCTGCTGGCGTCCGATTGGCCGCGAGTCAGCAGGGGGCGGCGTTGCACCAGCAGCTCTTGTGAACTGCTGGCGCAATGTTAAATGCGGAGAGCGTATTGCTCTCCGCATTTAGCGAGGTCTTGCGGACCTGATCCGCACTGTCGGATCAGGTCCGCAAGACCTTTAATAAATAGCGGCCATAGGGGTTTCTCTGATTTTGTGATTGAAACTCTGATCCAGTCTCGTAAACCTGTCACTAGGAAGATCATTCACAAGGTCTTTGATTCGTATTAAACCTGTTATCAAGCCTATTTCTTCTCTATGAAATCTTAGCCTAGTGTTAAGTGTTTTGCAGGATCCTCCTTTTGAACATTTTCATAAATTGGACATTAAACTACTTTCTTGGAAAAGCTAGAAATGTTTCTGAGCCCTTTCTTGTGAGCCTCCTTATCTGGTATTTACTCAGGATAAGCTATTTTTGGACATTTCATTTTTTTTCCCTAAGGTTGTTTCTTCAGAGAGATTGTTTTTGAATGCTTCTGAAAGAACTTTACATTCTCTCGATGTTGTTAGAGCATTGAAATATTATGTTGATGCTGCTAAGGATTTTAGACAAACTTAGGTTTTTTTTCTGGCCCTAGGAAAGGTCAAAAGGCCTCTACTATTTCTTTAGCCTCTTGGTTAAAACTTTTAATTCACAAAGCTTATTTGGAGGCAGGTCAGCCTTTGCCGCAGTCGATTTCTGCTCATTCTACAAGGACAGTTGCCACTTCTTGGGCTTTTAAGAATGAGGCTGAAGTTGATCAAATTTGCAAGGCAGCTACTTGGTCTTCTTTGCATACTAAATTCTACCATTTTGATGTTTTTGCTTCTTCTGAAGCCACCTTTGGTAGAAAGTTTCTTCAGGCAGTTGTCTCAGTTTGATTGCTTTGCCTGTTTACTTATTTTAAGCGCATTTAAAACAAAAAAGAATTTATTATTGGGCTGTGGATTTATTTTCTCAGTGAGAAAAATATGTTTGAAAACCCCTCCCTTTATGTTATTAATCGTGGACTCCACAGCTTGGGTATTAGTTCCCAACTTCCCATGAGTAATGGATAGTGGACTCTCACCACCTGTATGAAAGAAAACATAATGTATGCTTACCTAATAAATGTATTTCTTTCATAGTGGTGAGAGTCCACAAGACCCCACCCTATGTTTTCTGTGGCTAATTTTTTTGGCAATTTTTTTCCCTGCTTTCTTTATGATTCATTTTACTTTCCTCACTTGCTTTGCAATACGTTAGACTAAGGTATGTGTGAGGGGTTTTAAAGAGCTCTTGTGGTTTGGGAATCTTTGCCTCTTCCTAGTGGTAAATAAGAGTAATTCCCATGATTAATGGATTGTGGACTCTCTAAAGGTGGTGAGAGGTCACGAATCATTACTCCTGGAAATTCCACTCATAACTACTAGGAAGAGGCAAAGATTCCCAAAACTCCAAGAGCCCTTAAAAACCATTCCACCTTACTGAAAAGTAGTCTTTTCTTTGCCTCCACGGGAGGAAGGTGAAGAAAGGAGGTGCTTCAGATTTTCTTCTGTGAAATGGGTGCTCACACTGATTTGAGGCCCATTTTCCCCTCAGAGAGGGAAGTTTATGGAGTATTTAGTTTTTTTTTAAATTTTTATTTATAGATTGAAAAGAGGGTCAGGTTACAGACGTAAGTCGATCAGGTAATACAATGAAAGGCGAACATATGGATAAGGGCTGCTCATCTAATATACACAAAATTGTCTCAGATTTCTTTTCTCTGGCACATGCATTAATTGCACTAATTGCATATAAGGCAGAGTGAATCTCACCCATATATAACTTTTGCATTTTTTTCTTTTTTCTCTTTCTTTTTCTTCTTTTTTCGTCTCATCTTTCTTTTTTTCTTTTCTATTGTAATATATTTTGTATGGTTTTTTGAATTGCACAAAGTCAAAAGTCATTTTGGCTATTCTTATTTATTTATTTTAGGTCATTTAGATCTTAGGGGAATATAGCTTATCCTAGGACACAAAGATCTCAGGGGTATATTATGGTATGTTGCACAGTTTAGAATATAGTCACGTTTTTTCATTTTTTCGTAGTCAAAGTAGTCACACTTTTATGGTACACATATGGAGAAATTTGTACACACAAATCGCCAGTAATGGCTCCTAAAAAAGACAAAAAAAGCAAAGCCAGTGTTTTGCAGGATAGTATATTGGAAGAGGGCAGCAGTGCTAAAATGGATACAGATTCACAGGCATTGATAAAAGCTATATGCGTGGCATTGTCCCCACAATTTGACCAACTGCGCCAAGATGTACTTACACTTACAAATGAAATACATGAATTCAATAGCAGAATAGAAGCTGCTGAACTGCGCATCTCAGATATTGAGGACAGGTTGAATATAGTTGAACAAGATACAAGTCAGCACAAAACATCACTAGAAAAACTGCAGGACAAGGTTGATGACCTTGAGGATAGAGCCAGAAGGAATAACCTGAGACTGGTTGGGGTTCCAGAAACATCAGAATACAGTGACTTAAAAAAATTTATCGTAGAGAAATTACCCCTCCTGCTAGATTTACCAGACCCCACACGACAGATAGTGATCGAGAGAGTGCACAGAATAGGGCAGTTAAGAACTAAAGCTGATGGTGCGCAGATACCAAGACAAGTGATAATGAAACTGTTAAATTTCCAAGATAAAGTAGATCTGTTGAATGCCTATCGCAAAAAGAAGGAAGTTTTTCTAGAAGGTACTAAACTATTAATGTTTCAGGACTATTCGGTTGAAACAACAAATAGGCGGAAGGTCATGGCCCCTCTATGCACACGCATTATTAAAAAAGGTTTTGAAGCATTTTTATTATATCCAGCCCGGATAAAGGTCCGTAAAAATAACACCTGGCTTATGTTAAATACATATCAAGAAGTTAATATGTTTTTAGAGGAGAATGCTTAAGAATTTGTGTTGGCTCTTTAAGAAGATGAAAGAACCAATTCCTATAACAGTGATGATGCATATAATTGATGATGTTTTTAAGTTTAAGTGTTGGGGGGGGGGTTCTTTTTTCTCCCTTACCCACCCCCCCACCCCCCCCCATTTTTCTTTCTCTTTTTTTTTTTTTTTTTTGTGTTCTTTCCCCTTTCCCCCTTCTCTCTCCACTCCTATTTCTTTCTCCTTTTTGCCTCCCTCGCATGCTTTTCCCCTGTCCCCCCCCTCCTCCAATAGTGAAGTCGCAAGAGGTTTACGGGACATTTATTATATTATGGAGCATAAAGCTAAAAGAGACTTAAAGTTTCTAAATCAATAGAATGACAGAGATGGTAAACATTAATCTGGTATCCTGGAATATCAGAGGCATAACAAACCCAATCAAAAGAAAAATGGTTATAAAAAATCTCAAAAAAATTTAAATGCAATATAGCATTTTTACAGGAAACGTATGTAACCCAAAAGGAAGTAAATAAACTGAAAACAGATTGGGTGGGCGAAGTCATTGCTTCAGTTGGAACTACCAGAAAATGTGGGGTGGCTATTTTGCTACATAAAAACCTAAACTATAAGATTGCCCAGTTAGAAATAGATGCAGAGGGACGGTTCATTATTATGCAGATAAAGATAAAGGATCAAGTGTATATATTGTGCAATATTTATGGACCTAACAATCAAAGCCCAGATTTTTGGGAAAAAATAAAAACTAAATTGACACCATATATAGAAAGCAATCTGATAGTGGCAGGAGATTTCAACCTAGTCTCTCAACTTCCATTAGACAGATGGCCGTTCAAAGTGAGAGATCTAGGTCGAGAGAAATGTAATATCACTCGTTTTCGAAAATTTAGAAACACGTTAAATCTAAAGGATGTGTGGAGGATTCAGAATCCAGAGTCAAAAGCGTATACATGCAAATCTAACACATATAAATCATTATCACGGATAGATTATATATTAATAAATGAAAGGCTTGTTGGGATTGCTGAGGCAGATATAAGTTCAATCATTATATCAGACCATGCCCCAATTTCTCTATCTTTATCAATAGGTTCTGCGAGTAGAAATAGCCCCACATACCTTTTCCCAAAACACTTATACTCTAATCTTAAATTTCAGAATTGGTTAATAGAGGCCTGGAAAAAGTATGAATGCCTGAATAAGAATTCAGTTAAAAGCCCTGAGACATACTGGGAAGCCTCGAAGGCAGTACTACACGGTGAAATAAAGGCATATTTACATAAGTTATGGAAAAAAAACCAGCTCCGGGAGGGACAATTAACAAATCAGTTATCAAATGCATATAATACATATTTACATACAGCTTCGCCATCTAATTGGCAGAACTATGCTAAAGCAAAAAAAGAAAGAGACATATTCCTCCAACAAAAAGCTGCCTACATGGTGGTCAGGTCTAATGCAAGGTTATATAAGTTTGGAGGAAAGATTGGTAAAAATTTAGCTAATTTAGTTAAACAAAATCGGGGTTCTAATTCCATATCTGCAATATCAGTCAATGGCAGTCGCTTAACACAGTCTAAGGACATAAGCAAAAACTTTTTAGAATATTATACCCAAATTTTTTTATCTAAGGAAATCAATGTGGATAATAAAAAAGCCTTTTGGGATACAGGCAGGCTCCCGACATTGGATGAGGAAGCAAGCAAATCACTGTGCGAACCAATTAATAAAGATGAAGTCACTCAGGCAATTAAAAGTAGCAAGTTAAATAAGGCCTCAGGGCCGGACACTTTTCCGGCAGAATTTTACAAAATACTCACACAGCAAATAACGGAACCTTTATGTGATCTATATAATGCATATTACCTGCAAGGACATCCTATCTCGGGTAATTTCAGTGCCTCCCTAATAGTGCTAATTTTAAAGAAGGGCAAGGATGCAGAAAAACTAGATTCATATCGCCCTATATCCCTGCTCAATGCCGATTATAAACTATTAACAAGTATCTTGGCAGCTAGATTACAAAAAATTCTGGATAAACTCATCCACCCAGACCAAACTGGTTTCTTAAAGGGCAGATCCCTATTTTCAAATCTAAGGAAACTATTATTAACAACAGAATATTATAATATTAGGAAGAAATCATATGAGGCTGATAGGGAAGACAAGGCTATCATTGCTCTCAATGCCGAAAAGGCTTTTGATTCCATTGGTTGGGATCACTTATTTACCACAGTGGAACAGTTTGGTATGAGAGGTGCCTTCCTGTCTTTTATACAAGCACTATATCAGAATCCAAAATCTGCCCTAATTGTGAATGGCAGGACTACAGAATGGTTTCAACTGGCGCGAGGCACTCGACAAGGGTGTCCACTCTCTCCACTACTTTTCAATCTTTGCATTGAACCATTGGCTATAGTATTACGCAATACCATTAGGGGGATTAGACTTGGGGAGACAGACATTCAAATCTCCCTTTATGCAGATGATTTGCTTGTATTCCTCTCCAATACTAAGGAGAATATTCCTATATTACTGAGTTTATTGAAGCGATATGGTTCATTCTCAGGTTATACAATAAATGATAATAAATCAGAGGTTTTGTGGCTAAATAAGACCAGAGACTCTCTAGGGGATTTGCCCTTTAAGGAGGTTAAAATGATTAAATATCTAGGAATTAATGTCACAAACTGCCCGGAAGAGTGGTATCGAGCTAATATCGATGGCGTCATTAAGAAAATCCTAGAGGATATCTCTAGATGGACATCATTTACATTAACACTAGCCGCCAAAATAAATCTCATAAAAATGATCGCACTTCCCAAACTTCTGTATATAATGCAGAATATCCCACTGTTCCTACGTAAAGGAGATATAAACATGTTAAATTCGGCTTTTAGGAGATTTTTATGGGGAAAAACAAAGCACAAAATGTTGTTAAAAAGACTATCTCAACCCAAAGAAAACGCAGGCTTTGCCCTACCCTCAATATATAATTATAATTTGGCCTGCTTGATGAAGATTGTACCAGATTGGTTATTAGACATGGGTCAGCTAACGCCTCTGGATGTAGAAGCCGGCCTTCTTAAACCGTATAGCCTAAAAGCCCTAATACATATGAGGCAAAAAGATTGGCCTCCTTTACTTAAAGTGATGTACACTCTTAGAAATCCTATTATAGCCTGGCAAAAATTATGCACGGCGGTAGGTGTCAATTTCCAGTGTTCTAGATATCTACCAATCCAGAATAACCCACTCTTCCCCGCAGGTTCTGATACCGAAATTTTCAAGAGATGGAAGGTAGGGGGCTTAGTCTATTTTGCACAATGTATTGATGAAGATAGACAAGTTATTCATTCATTCGGCTCCTTAAAAGAAAAATATAATCTCCCTAACCGCGATATGTTCGGTTATTTTCAAATCAGGCATTTTCTCAACAATATAGCACTTGCAGATTTCTATATAAATTGGGAAATTCTAACTAAAGCTTTGTCACGCCGTCAGCTTGGCAGAGCTTCTATATCTCATTGGTATAATCTATTATTGAGTAAAGAAGGTGTCTATGGCATGGAACGGCTCCATGAGAGATGGTCATTAGACATCCCGCAATTGGAGCTTAAGACAATTCAAGAAAGTATTGAAAGGGCTTGGTCAGCGACGCCTCTGTTATCTTGGCGTGAATATCATCTTAGATTAATTAATAGGACATATATCACCCCAGAGAAGTTAGGGAAGTGGAATAATACGCAAAGATATGAATGTACACGCTGTCACTACCTAAATGCCAACTTGATCCACTGCATCTGGGCATGCCCCAAAGTTAAACAGTTTTGGGCAAAAGTCTCATTTTGGCTTTCAAAAACTCTAAAGCTTAAAATTTTTCTGAAGATGGAGGAAATCATCTTTTTAAGGCAATACGATGAAAGGGCGGGAAACATAAAATTTGTTAATTTTACAATCTTAACCGCTAGAAACATTATTTTTTCCTCCTGGAAATCTAATAGAAGCCCTATGCTCACCTCCTTTCTGAACATGTTAGACTCCAAATTAATTTATGAACAATACGAGACGCAGATATCTTCTGAAAAAGAAATTGCCAAATTTTTCAGGAAATGGGGAGAATATATTCTCTCCAATACGCTGGAAGTTCAAAGAAGTCTCATTGCTCCCTTCAAACACTCTGAATGGATTCAGAATGCCGTATTGAGAGGGGAAATCAGTAGTGATGTAATCACTTAACTTTTGATGGTCCCGGCCTCTTGGAGAGGGGGGGGGAGGGGGAATTCAACCTAATTTTCCTTTAAAAAAAAAATTTTCTTTCCCTTTTTTTTTTTTTTTTTTTTTCTTCCTCTTTTCTTTCTTCTCCCTTTTCCCAGTCCTTGCTCTTCTTTGCTCTTTCTCTGTATTATTCCTTTTTCTGTACAATATACCTGTTTTGGGTTATTGTTTGTACAAAAAGAAGAAAATGTTTTGAGGCACAGGTTTCTCAATTTCTACTCCAAGAAGTATTATTGGATTAGGTTGTAGAACTCGGTAAAAGCATTTTGTACTCTTTATTATTTATAAGTAGCTGTATATAACACTAATCTCGAAACAAATTATGGAGTATTTAGTAGTGGCACAATTACGCCCAGGTGGGAGTTAGTCACAAACAAGCCTGTCATAGGTGTCGTAGAGACCGTTCCCTAGCCTCCTCCTGTTGATTCTTCATTATACTCCACATACACAGAGCACTGCATTGACTATCTACTGGTAGCTGCTGTTTTGCGGTAAGCCCAGTAATATGGGTGCTTATTAGCTAAGTATATAGTTTATTTATGTGGGCACTCACTTAGCCTATAGGCTATTAGTAGGTACACTAAATGTTGTACATCCTAGCAAGGGAACAATTATGACAAGCATTTTTTATTATACATTTTGTTTGGGAACCTTATTTGTGGCTTCTTATAAAATGTATTGGCCAAGCTCGCTAGAGTAGGTTAGCGAGTGTTGGCTTCTTGCAGTGTTTAATGCGCTTTTCACGTATTATTATTATTTTTTAGCGTATGTCGGTTTGTTAACACGCCTCACATGTATAGCATGCAACTGTGATTTGTGTGTGCATGTGTGTAGCTCTGTCAGTTTCACTTTCACCAGCATGTGCATGTCAACTTTTTAGCAGAATTCGATTTTGCGCACATAGAGGCCCATTTATCAAGCTCCGAATGGAGCTTGAGGGCCCGTGTTTCGCTGCTCTATAACCTGTCCGCCTGCTCTGATGAGGTGGGTGAGTACGATCGGGTTGATTGACACCCCCCTGCTGGCGGCCGATTGGCCGCGAGTCTGCAGGGGGCGGTGTTGCACCAGAATCTCACAAGAGCTGCTGGTGCAATGCTGAATACAGAGGACCAGGTCCGACAGACCTTTGATAAATAGGCATCAGAGGCTTATTTAGGATCTAATTAGCACTTCTTGCTCGTGTGCATGTTTATCAGTTTGTGCTGCAGTATACACTCATTTATCTTTCCCCTCTGTGTTATTGTGCTGTGTCGGGTATAGCGCACATCGCTATATGGTTGTATAATGCTCCGGGGTTGCTTTGGCCTTATCTGGTAGAGGGGGTAAGATTTTTAATAGCCGCTTATTGGTTGTAAGGTTCTATGCTTATGTATAAACCTGCGTATTTTCCTTAACTAGCATTGTTATGCTTAATTCTTGATTATCCTTTGTCTAACATATTAATTGTATTTTCTGTGGTTTTCAGTCTAGGCGGGTATTTTTTCATAGTGGGGCATACTGTTTCTGTTCCCACTACTTTAAATACTAGTTCCTTAGAAGCTAGATCCTCTGAACAGTTTCCTACTAATATTAAGTGTGTTTTCTTGCAAACTTGTTTATATAATACCCCCTGCTCAGCTTTGCAATTCTTGTATGGATCATTTAATGCATTCTAATCAGACCAATGCTGCTCTTGCTTCTAAGGGTATATGTCCTCTCTCTGTTTGTTCTTTTCAGGGGAGTTCTTCAGTTTTGCTACAGGGTTTAAAAATGTTATACCCTCTACTGTGTCTGAAATGTTGGCAGCTATGCCTCCTCCAAGTAAGTATAAAAGGTTGATTTCTGACAATCCTTTCTCTAGCTTCTCTAATGCAAATAGACCTAATCCTGTTAAATTGCATGTTTCTGATCCTGATTTGTCTGATTTATCGTCAGAGGGTGAGGTATTTTCAGATGATCAGGAGTTAGTTTCTAATCAAGATACAGATTTATCCTCATTTCTGTTTAAGCTTCAACATCTTTGTTCTCTTTTAAGAGAAGGCTTATGTATCTTAGGGGTTCAGTGTTCTAAGGTTCCTGAGTCTGTTAAGCAACTAAATTTTGATTTTTAAACTTACTGCTAAGTCACCGGAGGTTTTTCCAGTTCCTTATGCTTCCTCTGAAATAATTTCTAAAGAGTGGTTGAAATTTGTCTCTTGATAAATCGGCCCCAAAGGCTGTGATAACTCAAACTTACTGCATAAATTTTCTGTGAGCAGGACTGACATATTTACATGCACAATATGTACTGTTGTTGCGCTCATGAAAACAGTGTCAAGACAATATCCGAACAGCTGAATGATAGCTCATCACTATACTGATAATAGTACAGTCCGTATAAATACGGCAAAGTATATATGGACAATTGAAATTAATTACACAGAAGCCGTCATTCCTATTGTGTAGATAGGAGCTATCTGATTGGAGGATCAAGCCCAAATTCACACAAATTCTGAGACAGCCGCATTGAAATTAAATGCAGTTAACATCACAGCAGCAACATGGATTACTAGCAGTAAGAAACAAGCTGCCAACTCTAGAATACTGTGAATATTTTTAAAATGCAGTGTACTTTGTACTGATTCATTTGATCCAATTTCTGTGTTTAAGGTTACAATTTTTTTAGACACTATATTTATATATATATATATATATATATATATATATAAACTAGAGTATTTTGAGACCTTAGAGTCTCTTTCATGCAAGGTAATTGGTACCACAAGTATCATATGATGTATGCTGAGTCCTTGGTGCCGTTATTTGCAATATATTGTAACCTCAAACTTGGAAAAAATTACGCTGTAATGAGGGCAGTTTGGGCCCTCCTGTTGATAACCTATTTATATGTATTTTTTGCTATAACTTCAATAAAGCTTTTTGAAAATCAAATATATATATATATATATATATATATATATATATATATATATATATAAAAATAAATATATAATATATTTTATATATATATTATATTATTTATTTTATTTTTTTTTTTATTATTTAATCCTTGAATATCTTTTGTCTACCATATTAATTGCATATTCTGTGGTTTTCAGTCTAGGCCTGTATTTTTTTCATGATGGAGCATACATTTTCCTACTAATATTAAGTGTGCTTTTTACTAGCTTTTTTTATGTAATACCCCCTGCTCAGCTTTACAATTCTTGTATGGATCATTAAATGCATTGTAATCCGACCAATGCTGTTCTTGCTTCTAAGTATATCTGTGTTTGCTTTGTAGTCACTTCAACAGCTCATTCTCATATTTGTTTTGGGAGATGACCATGTCCAGTTTGTCAACCCTTTGCAAGAAAGAGAGGAAGAATCTTAAAGCCACATGAAAAAGCAGAGTTTCAGACTTTGTGCTTCTGTCCAATCTTCTTTGGTGAGTCCTGTTTTTAAAAATTGTAAGAACATATTAACAAAACAGTGTGAAACTTGCAAAAGCAATTCCAAGCATAAAAAAAAAACTAAAAGGGACACTGTAATCTAATGTTTTTTTATATCATTTTTCTGAAGAAGCAGCGTCTAAAGGTGTAGATTTTTTTTGCCTAAAAATGTGAGGCAAAAGCTGATTAATTTTATCTAAGTACTAATGTAGACATGTGCATTGGGCTATTTCAGCCGATCCAAATGCTGAGAACGGCGGCCACAAGCTGCCTTCAGCAGTTTTCTGAGCTGGCAATTTTCTGTGCGAATTTAAGTGTGTTGCACTTTCACAGCAATAAATCCGACTCTTAAAATTGCAGAATGTGGCTTGCGGATGCCATGTTTAGCATACGTATTGGCCTGAAATAGCTGAATGCAGCTTTATCAGTTGTGTACGTATTGCTAAAACTCATAAGCATTTTTACCTTGCATCTAATAAGAGCCAAATTAGCCTTAGCAGGAAGTACTTTAGCCAATACAAAATTATTAGTAAGTACACAACTGATAAAGCTGTATTAGTTTCAAGATATTCGAAAAAGAGAATGAGATGATGCCTTATTTAATCAAAACATTGTAATGCAGACAGCATGATTTGATTTCACAACTAAGCAATAACTAGACTTTTATTTTAACATCTACAGGTAGCACAATGTTATACTGAAAATTCCGGCATAGTTAATCCTTATCCAAGTGATATTGGACACTTGGGAATTTTTGTGTGTTTTTTACTTTGTGTTTTATTTTTTTTTAAACAGTTTTTCAACAATTTTTTACAGAGATTCTCACCACACTGACCTCTTCCTACCCAAATCCCATTAAACTTAGAACTCCGAACTACAATTGAAAAAAAAAAATCTGCCTCTTATTTCACATGCATTAACAGCTCTTTTCTGCAAATCCTAAAACCCATCTACTATCATTTCAGTTCAAGGATAATCTACAATGTCAATTTTCTCTGCTTTATTGCATAATATAGAGATTGGATGCTATTGATATGGACACCCAATCCTTAAGGTAAACCCTACTTATAAAATATGCTTTTTGGATTTAGTACTTATTGGAAATCCAGATAATGGGACTATACTAACAGACACATATCGGAAGCCCATGGCAGGTAACACTATTTTACACACCAAATCATGCCATCCCACTCATCTTATTCGCTCAATACCCAAGGCACAGTACATACGTATGAGAAGAAACACTAACTCCAATGATAACTTCTATTCACGATGTACTGAATTAACGAATAGATTGAAACAGAGAGGGTATTCAGCAAAGGCCTTGAATAAATCTTTTGAACAGGTGAAACATAAAACACAACGTGAATTGATAGATAATAAGAGAGAAGATAAAGATTTTTGCAAAGATAAAATAGAGTTTACCACTGAATATTCAAAACAGTTAAATGATATTAGTGCCATTTTGAGAAAACATCTACACATATTGAAGGAGGACGAATCACTGGGAGATGTCCATGAAATTTGCAAATTTGTAGCAAAAAACCCTCCTACTTTAGGGACTAGATTGGCCCCGAGTATGATTAATACATCCCGTTCAGAGCTTAGTGATTGGATCAGGAAAAAAGGCACATATAAATGTGGCACTAGACCCTGTATAACGTGGAGTAATTAATCAGATTGACAATTTTTCAAGTTCTGTTACCAAGGGAAATATTTGATATTGAATTCTATGCAAATTGTAAGACAGAGTTTATTATATATTTATTGGAGTGCTCACTTTGTTCCCTTCAATACGTTGGTTAAACGACCAGGGAGCTCAGATCACGTATCAGAGAGCATATAAGGGACACCAAGAATTCTAACAAAGACTCAGCGGTAGCAAGGCATTTTAATCTAGTTCACATGACTCATAGAGCACATCTCACAGTTAAAATAATAGATAGAATTCAGTCCCCAATAACGGGTGGCAACAAGCAAAAAATGCTATTAAAACGTGAACTCTTTTGGATTTATAGACTAACAATTATTTCCCCTTTAGGTTTAAATAGGGAATGGGACATGTCATACTTTGTTGACTAATTACATATATTTTTTCATCTTAGTCTAGTAATGTATATACGTATACATATACACATATATAATATATTTTTTATACACGGGGTCTCTTGTGACACTGGACTCTCATTTTTACATTCCATGTAACCGTTGTATGTAATAGTAGAAAGATACCATCTAGAATGTAATTAATTTTTAGTGAGTCTTACATTTACCCAAAGCATAATACACATAACCCACATCAGGGGGACAACCCTTGCACATGCATTGTTTGGAAATTATGTATTCAAGGTCTGTTACTTAGTGGCAGGGGTTTGCCAGTTGTAATTGGATTGTTTTTTCGATTTCCTCTTTTTTCTCTTTTTATATAAGTAATGTCTTCATATTCTTATGTGTATAAACTTTTATTTCTTCCATATATTGAGCTTGTGTTAGGTTTTTGCAAGTTCTTTTTACACTTTATTCTATGTGTTTAACATCTTGATCATCATTGGGTACTTCCCCTTTAAATAGCAGGGGTTGTATCAAGAACTTCACTCCTATGATTAAGTGCCAAGTATAGGCACGAAACATGTAAGGAAGTTCTCTCCTGCAGCCTTTTTGTACCATGTACTTCATGTTTTTATCTTTGGATAGATAAAGAATATATTTTTTAATTCTTACACTGCATTGTGCAGCCGCTTTTTCCCTTTTTCTACAACAAGATCATCATACTGCTATCTCAATATGGAACATACAGATATTCATACCATGCTAATGGAACTTATAAGTAAGGCAGACAGAAGGTTTGACGATCTTGCCGCCATTATCAGCGGTATACCATCACAGGACCACATCTGATACCTTACTAATAAGGACTCAGATCCCACGGATCTAACAGAGGACATATCCCCAGTCCAGCAGTGCTTGCCACCACAGAGAGAGGAGTATGACAGTGCCCCAGACTGCAACCCAAGAATTAGCAATGTAGACAGCGCTGTATGCAGCCTAACCAGCTCACCACCCTCCTACATTGGGAGCACCCAGCAGCATCTACCTGTGAGTGCCAACCTACCAGGCCCCAAGTTCTCTGTGCTAGCCACACACGCTCAGCCTATCCAACTGTTGACAATTTCTATCTTGTGCTCTGGGGAGGAACAGACATCTGATCAGTCACCTCCGGCCTCTGACTGGGGCGATGCGGCCGACTCCTCTGGTTGGAGATCGGGGCCTGCTCGTTATCGGCTTACAAGACTTTTGGCATATGAAGTGACCCACTTAGTTAAGAGATCTTTACCCCAGCACACTCTGGAATTTGGATCTGTCATGCTGGCTCATAACAGGCTGAAGCGGTACCATCTGCGTGTTGGAGTGGGCTGACTTTTAAAGATACTTAAACTAAACTACGGCGGGATGCCTCTCATCTAAGTTTAACAATTTTCTTTTTTTTTTTTGTGTTGTGGTTCCTGTATGTTAAGAAGAGTTTGCCATATATAAACTGCACTAAGATTTAGTTTTAAATATTGTCTTTATGTGCATTAGATTGGTATATACCTCATCCCTCATGTTTACTCATATGTCTTATCCCCTTTAGCTAACCCCAAAAATACTAGCCACCGACATCTCTGAATAGTCTCTCTCGCATATGAAAGATGGTCTGTGTTGCTGCAGGTTTGTGCTAATGTGGGGACTTGGCAGGACTGACTTACTTTTACCAATTGGTCCACTTTTGATATTTGTCCATTAAACTCACCTCTCTTTCTGCCCCCCCCCCCCATCTTTTGAACCATACGCCTATATGATTTATTGCTTCATATCTATTTTGAATTTTCCCAAGCGGTGTTTATCCGCTGAAAAATGCTGCTTTACTATATATTCTGGTCCAATAACCTATTTTTAAAGCAGTGCTTACCCACTGATTGTTATTGGCTATTCCAAAGCCCATATGGGGCTGCCAATTTGGTTACCATATGTCTTGTTAACCCCTCGTGCTTAAAAGGTCCATAAGTGGCCATCTAACTGACCAACCACCTAAGCTATTATATCCAGAAAATGGAGGTTTCAGAAGCCTAGTTACTGTTATACATTGTTAAGTTTCCTTTTCAGCTATGATTCTTGTTATTTTCTTCTTGTTTTATTTACGACAATGTTTATTGTATAATGATACGCCTATCTTTATTGGTACAAGGCTACCTTTGTATGTTACTCTTTTTTGCAAAACCTCAATAAAAAATTATAAAAAAAAAAAAAAAAATGTAATCCTAATTATATTATCCAAAAACAATGAAGGTGAAGACTCCATCAAACTGAATTCTGATTTTCTTGAAATAAATTCCTCCGCTAGAATTTAGGATATGTTTTATGCATGGTACGAAGATATTTAAATCTCATCCATTCATAGCATAGACCTATTACAAATGAAGCTTTAAAGGGACATTAAACACTAAATACATGCTAGATAGAATGATGCATTCAAAGAAAAGATTAGTCCATGACTAACATGTAGATACATTTTTTAAAGTTTCATTAAAGGGACAGTAAAGTCAAAATTAAACTTTCATGATTCAGATAGGTCATGCAATTTTAAACAACTTTCCAATTTACTTCTATTATCTAATTTGCTCAATTCTTTAGATATCCTTTGTTGAAGAAATAGCAATGCACATGTGTGAGCCAATCACACAAGGCCTCTATGTGCAGCAACCAATCAGCAGCTTCTAAGCATATCTAGATATGCTTTTCAGCAAGTTATATCAAGAGAATGAAGCAAATTAGATAATAGAAGTAAATTAGAAAGTTGTTTAAAATTGGGTTTCATGTCCCTTTAATTGTTTAAATAGTTGCAAAATTAGGGTAAAGTTTTAGTGTCTATTAAACAATGGGAGCTGACATATAACTTGGGTTACTTTCTCTTCTGTGGCTAATTAGAGACAGTTATAAATGGCTGTGTGGAATATAACAGTGTTTTGCACTTCTATTTCTCACAGGAACTGAAATGCTCACAATTTCATGATGAAATAACAGGAAAAAGGGGCCCTAAATAAATAATGAAAGTATATTTGCATATATATATATATATATATATATATATATATATATATATATATAGTTTATCATTTTATATTACCATCTCAAAGTGTTTAATGTCCCTTTAAGTTCCACCCTAGTCATTAGCAACATAACAGCAATGCGCACTAAAAAAAAAAAAAAAAAAAAAATTCACTGAAACAAATGAACAAACATAAAACGTTTTCAACATTAAATTATGACTATTTAGATTTCTATTTTCCCGTTTTTATGTTCTTCAGTGAAAAGCTATACACATGTTACTGTAGAAACAATTTCAGAATTGTATTTTTATTCTTAGCATGAAAAAGTATACAAAACATAAGTATGCCAAACATAGGCACTTTAGAAACTTTGTGCGTTGTAAGAAATTGATTATGTCTCCTTTTAACTAGTTGCTATCCTATTTTTTACATTTAGAATCCATAAAGGTGACAGCAATGTATGAAAGGAAATAGTTGAAAATGATTTGTATTGCTTTTGTATAATCTACTACTAAAATATGCAACATCATTGATGTATTTCAGTGCACTTTCATTCTAATCTGTTAAAGGTATTATTTTTTTATTATAAAGCTACAGTGCACTGCAGGAAATCTGAGTTTAATAGTCATCATAATTCACTCCTGCTCCATGTCTGAAAGTATAAGGATTGCGAGGACCAATAGCTGCATCCTCATCATAGTGATGTTGGTGAAAACCTCCATAGTATTCAGAACCACCGCGTCCTTGGTTCATCCAATAAGCCATGTCATCTTCATATTTCTAGTAAAGAAAAATAATGTGGATGTGTTATTTAAATGTATGCACACCTAGACAATATCATAAAGATTAGCATTTATTCCTGGAAGAAACCTGTGCAAATAAGATGTATGTACATATAGTATTCAGAGCTGCTGCAGGAACATCCTTTCAAATGATCTTGGTCAGTGTTGGCTATCTTTGGCAACCCAGATATTTTAAAACTACATTTCCCATGATGCTTAGGCACTCTGTGCTCTAGATGAGCATCATGGGAAATGTAGCTCCAAAACATCAGGGGTGCCAAGATTAGCATCTCTTATCTAGGCTCTTAATTCCCTGCCCTCCATTTGAAGATCAATTTCTGCTGCAGCATTTTGTATGTAGCTTTTTTATAGACAATACTGCAGTTTTCAGTACAGATTGTGTGCTTAACAGGCAAATAGCAGCTATTTCAAATGACAACATAAAGGTAAAGGAGCTGTTTGTAAAAAAAAAAAAAAGGTAATACACTCCGGCAGGTAAATTAAATAATTGGAAACAAATTAAAGAGGAGAAAAATACAGTCCAATCGGCTCAGTTCAACATTAAACCCAAAATGTTTCTTTCAGGATTGAGATGGAGAATACAATTTTTAAAAAGTTTCCAATTTACTTCTATTATCAACTTTATTTCATTCTCATGTTATTCTTTGTTGCAGAGATAGCTAGGTAGGTAGCGTGCACATGCCTGAAGCACTACACAACAGGAAATAGTGCTGCCATCTAGTGCTCCTGCTAGTGTATAACATTGTTGCAAAACTGTTGCAATTTTTGAGCTTAGATTTCTGCTTTTCAACAAAAGCTAACAAGAAAACGAAGAAAATATGATAATGGAAGTCAAATAGTCTAAATCTTGAAAGAAAAAAAATTGGATTTTATGTCCCTTTAAGCTCCCTGGTCTGACATGATTCTATAAGATGCTTTGTCAGTATTACAAGACCCTCAGTCATTTTTTTTTTTAAATGCAATTTTTTTTTACCTTGGAAACTCAGTATCTCCCAATTCTAAAAAGGTCTATTTCCCTGGTGGAATTTTATTAAAGATACTTTTTTACCCTGAAAACAGGGTCTCACTAAGGGGCGTATACTAAATTTTCGTATGGGAAGGAGATGAATCACAAAAGCTCAGAATGAAAATTGTAATTTAAAAATCATACAAAAAATAATTGAACCATTCACACAAAAAATATGCAGGGAAAAATTGTATTGTTAAGGCGCATCAAAAATATTGTATTTTATCAAAAAACTTAAAATTTCTAGGTAAATTACACAGGAATAAATTGTATTAACTATGAAAAGCCTAAGTCATAATTTAAGTACACCGAATGTGCAAAAAAAGCAAGAAATTTGTACTTAAAAGAACAAAATACAAAGCTTTTTTGGTAAAATGGGCGTTCCATGGGCGTATATGAAATTTTGTCTCAAATCCCAGTGAATTTCTGTAAACATTTTTGCACTACAGTTCTCACTGTGTTTTCTCTCCAGTTTAGTTTTTTAAGTCTAATTATTATTATTAGGAAAACCTATGCATATGAACATTACAGCAAATGTAAGGTACAGTGCACTGAAAACAGTGTAATTTAATTTGTATTAAGCGTAGTATTCAGGTTTTAAATCATGCCAGTTCCTTGCTGTTGGTGTGGCAAACCACATCTAGACTTGCAAACTTTAAAGAATTGGCCCCTAAGTGAAGCTCACTAATATTCTGTATGTTATTCAATATCTGAAGAAGAGACCTGTGAGGTTTCGAAAGCTTATGGAATAAAAAAATATGATTTTGTTGGTCCATTAAAGGGACATTAAACACTAAATAAATGCTAGATAGAATGATGCATTCAAAGAAAAGATTAGTCTGAGAATAACATGTAGATGTATTTTTAAAGTTTAATTTGCTGTTTAAATATTGACAAAAAAAGTGTAAAGTTGTAATGTCTATAAACCAATGGGAGCTGCCATGTTGTAACTTAGGTTACCCTCGCTGCTGTGGCAAATAATAAACGGTTATAAATAGGTTACTAGAGTCTGCAGCCAATAGCTGTGTGAAATATAACAGTGTTCTGCATTTTCATTTCTAACAGGAACTCAAAAGCTTATAATTTTAGAAAAGGATTACAGGAAAAGGGGACAAAATAAATATTGAAATATTTTTTTTTGTTTATATATATATGATTTATTATTTTATATTACCTTTAAAAGATCTACTAAAGTAGTATTCTTTATGTGAAGAAGAGATAATTACTGTAAAATAAGCTGATGATTTCCCTCCAAGCCGGTGAATTTTTGAGAATAAGCCCCAATGTCCCTTTAACACTATCACGCCAGAAAGTTATGGATAAATCCTCATAGTTATAAATATTCTAATATATGTACCAGAGTAATAAAATACTTGTGGTTAACATAATATCGAAGCTGGACTTTTTTTGCAGATGTCCTTAGGATAGATGAAAAGAAAACACAGCGCATCCGCGACTCGTAGCATCTGTTTATTTCAAAGACATACAACGCAAGACAAATTTGCACTTACAGGATTAAAATGAAAAACAATTACATCAAGAAGGCCAGCTCTCTCTGAGGATCCTCTCTTTTGCAGGTACAGTACCCTGAATGCTGACCCACAGCTTTGGTTCACTGATTGGAAGATCTCACACTCTGGATTGTCCTTCACAGAAAATAAGCGTCCCGGCTACTGCTATAAAAAACTCCTTCCCTACGCGTTTCGTCTGTATACAAACAGACTTTCTCAAGGGCTTGTTAGATTATCGGATGCCAAGGACGCCTGCTTGAATGCTTTTAAATTGTCCAATAAGCCCGCCTTTAATGACGTAATCACATACGTCAGTTACTAGTCAGAATGCCGTATCGGGTTTGCAAGGCAATTGGAAACATTAAATACATTTGTTAAGGAGCCATAAAGATGAAACAATGTATTTAGATATCATATAAAACTTAAAAAATACATATGAAAAATACATTGTAAAAATACACTTTGAAAAGACATTTGAAAAAAACCTTTAAAAAATGCACTTAAAAAACTAAACCACACATATCATGGTACTTGATCTATCACTGGGGTTAATTAATTCTAAAGATATCTACGTATGCAGTCGACACACAATTCAAAATAGTAATAAACCTAAAAAATATGTATACATATATTTGGGAGAACCCAAACAATATATTAAAAAACATTTAATATATTTTTTTATATAAAAAACAAAAAACAAGCAATCATAGTTCACATGCAAAAAAAAAAACAGCTTGCTATTTTTTTAAATGTTAAATTATTTAAAAACGCTAGAATCTTGGGAAACCCAATGGAGGTCAAATAGAAAAGATTTAATTCATAAAAACTTGGAGATCAAGGTCTATGTTCAACTCTTTTGGTTCTAAACATTCTAAACGGTGAATCCACTTGGTTTCACACTTTCTTAATGAAAGAAGCCTTTAGAATCTGTTCTAAAACTCTAATAGTGAGTTTTGTGTAGTCTTTACCATGTTTAATATTAAAATGGTTTGAAACACTTTGTTTGTCAAAACCAATCTTGATATTTTCTATGTGTTCATACCATCTTCATTTTACACTTCTTTTCGTGCGGCTGACATACATTTTGCCACATTTACATAGTAACTGATAAACTATATATGTTGCTTGGCAATTCCCTCTAAAGTCTATATTGAAGGTCGTAGAACCATCCCAATTTTTTAACTCATTGCCCTTCATGATATTTCCACACATAATGTACCCTTTCCTACCGTGTTTATACGTCCCTGCTGGTACTATGCCTATAATATCAGGCATTGGTTAAGTAAGCAATAATCTTTACGTTTATATAGACTGGTTTTTGCAACCAATGGTAAAAACGATCAAATCCTATATTAAAAATAAAACTGATATAATTCATAAACTGGAAGGGTTAAAATGGGAGCCAGATTATTTATGGATAACATGCAATGTGTCCTTCCTATACACCAATATTCCACATGATTTAGGAGTAAAAGCTTTTAGAGAGATGTGTGAGGGATGGAGAATACCTTATTTTCATGTGCATTTTCTAGCAGAAGCCATAAACCATGTCTTGAAATACAACTATTTTCCATGTAAAGGTCAATTTTATAAACAAGTACAAGGCACAGCCATGGGCACAATCATGGCCCCCTCATACGCTAATATATATATGGTAACTTTTGAAAATAGATATGTATGGAATAATAATCCTTTTAAATCTAAACTATGGAGATATTTTAGATCTATAGATGACATTCTAATTGTATGGAGAGGAACTAGAGATGAAGCTATCTGTTTTATGGAACATATGAATCGAAATAATTTTAATCTTATTTTCACTGAAAATATCAGTAATAACAAAATAGATTTTCTGGATGTCACTTCCTTTACGAGTGAGAACAAAATAGTTGTAAAAAACTATAGGAAGCCATTCGATAGAAATGGTTTCCTAAATGCTAATAGTGGCCATATGAAAAGTTGGAAAGAAAACATACCATATGGCCAATTGAGAAGACTAAGAAGGAATTGTAAGTATGTGGAAGATTATAATGTAGAGGCTAATATACTAAAAGATAAACTTATACAGAAAGGATATGACGTCAGTCTAATAGAGGAAGCGAAAAATAAATGCCTTGAAATCTCTAGAACAGACATCATACACTCTCTAAAAATGTGAAAATTAAGAATAAGGATTATAATAATCATGTTACGTTTATCACCACATACAGTGAAGGGGCCAAAATTACTAGGTCAATCTTGAAGAATCATTGGAATATTTTGCCTAATGACCCTATATTAAAGGACATTGTAGGAGAAACCCCACAGATAATATTTAGAAAAAATTAAAATGTAAAAAACGTAATAGCTCCCACAAAATTGAAGTCTGAAAAGGCTAATCCAAGAATAACATCCAAATGGTTAAAAGTACCAGCAGGGACGTATAAATGCGGTAGGAAAGGGTGCATTATGTGTGGAAATATCATGAAGGGCAATGAGGTAAGAAATTAGGATAGTTCTAAGACCTTCAATGTAGACTTTAGAGGGAATTGCCAAGCAACATATGTAGTTTATCAGTTACTATGTTAATGTGGCAAAATGTATGTCGGCCACATGAAAAGAACTGTAAAAAGAAAATGGTAGGAACACATAGAAAATATCAAGATTGGTTTTGACAAACACAGTGTTTCAAACCATTTTAATATTAAACATGGTAAAGACACACAGGAGTCACTATTAGAGTTTTAGAACAGATTGCACCAGGTCCATGTGAAAATAGAAGGCTTCTTTTATTAAGAAAGTGTGAAACCAAGTGGATTCACCGTTTAGAATGTTTAGAACCAAAAGGGTTGAACATAGACCTTGATCTCCAAGTTTTTAAGAATTAAATCTTTTCTACTTGACCTCCATTGGGTTTCCCAAGATTGTAGTGTTTTTTAAATAATTTAACATTTAATAAAATAGTATGATGGGGATTTTGTTTTTTTTTGCAAGTGAACTATGTTGTTTTTTATAATTTTTTTATATTAAATGTGTTTTAATATATTGTTTAAGTTCTCCCAACATATATATATACATATTTTTTAGGTTTATTACTATTTTGAATTGTGTGTCAACTGTGTACGTAGATATCTTTAGAATTAATTAACCCCAGTGATAGATCAAGTACCATTATAATTGTGGTTTAGTTTTTTAAGTGCATTTTTTAAATGTTTTTTTCAAATGTCTTTTCAAAGTGTAGTTTTACAATGTATTTCTCTTGTAAAGGTGTATCCAGTCCACGGGTTCATCCATTACTTGTGGGATATTCTCCTTCCCAACAGGAAGTTGCAAGAGGACACCCCCAGCAGAGCTGTCTATATAGCTCCTCCCCTAACTGCCACCCCCAGTCATTCTCTTGAAACTCTCGACAAGAAAGGAAGTATCAAGAGATATGTGGTGACAGTGTAGTTTTTTACCTTCAATCAAGAGTTTGTTATTTTTAAATGGTACCGGCGTTGTACTGTTTTACTCTCAGGCAGAAATTGGAAGAGGAATCTGCCTGGAGGTTGATGATCTTAGCGGTTTGTAACTAAGGTCCATTGCTGTTCTCACACATAACTGAAGAGTATGGAAAGAAAACTTCAGTTGGGGGGACGGTTTGCAGATCACCTGATTTGAGGTATGTGCAGTATATTATTTTCTAGAGCGATGATAAGGTCTAGAAAATGCTGACAGTGTCTGATATATTTGAGGTAAGCCTGATACAGTGATTTAACAACGACTGGGATCATGCTTACAAGATAAGGGTAATATTCATGTTAACTCTCATATTACTTAGTGTAAAAACGTTTGCATAACTTACAGAAAAAACGTTTTTTCTCTGAGGGTGATAAATCTTTATTTGGGGCCTAGTTTTCCACATGGCTTGTTAGATTACTCCTAGGAGTACTTTTTTAAGGCCCTCTGACTTTGAGTGCATGGTGGGAGGGGCCTATTTTCACGCTCTTTATGCGCAGTTGATATTCAGACTGAGACATCCAGCTTCCCTAAAGGAGTCCTCTGGCATCTAGGACCACTATAGAGGGTTTTTTTCCTGCAAAAATCGTGTTTAAGGGCAGGTAGGAGCCACAGCAGAGCTGTGGCAGTGTGTTTGACTGTTTTTTAACGGTTTTACCGTTTTTCTAATCCAGTTTTCTACTTTTTAACACTGTTTTGCAGTTTATGTGGTAGTTTTTTTCTCTTAAAGGCACAGTACCGTTTTTGTTTAATTGCTTTTTCACATTTATTAAAGTGTTTTCCAAGCTTGCTGGTCTCATTACTAGTCTGTTTAACATGTCTGACATAGAGGAAACTCCTTGTTCATTATGTTTAGAAGCCATTGTGGAACCCCCTCTGTGTACCAAATGCACTGACCTTTCTATAAGTTATAAAGATCATATTATGGCTTTTAAAGATTTATCACCAGAGGTTTCTCAGCCTGAAAAAAGGGAGGTTAATCCACCTAGCTCTCCCAATGTGTCAGAACCTATATCTCCCACGCAAGTGACGCCTAGTACATCTGGCGCGTCCAATGCGTTTACCTTACAAGACATGGTGGCAGTTATGAATCATACCCTCACAGAGGTATTGTCCAAACTGCCAGGGTTGCAAGGAAAGCATGACAGCTCTGGGGTTAGAACAAATACAGAGCTTTCTGACGCTTTAGTAGCTATGTCTGATATACCCTCACAATGTACAGAAGCCGAAGCAGGAGAGCTTCTATCTGTGGGTGACATTTCTGATTCAGGGAAGGCCTTACTTAAATGACAGCATTTAAATTTAAGCTTGAACACCTCCGCTTGTTGCTCAGGGAGGTTTTAGCAACTCTGGATGACTGTGACACTATTGTAGTCCCAGAGAAATTGGCTAAAATGGACAAATACTTTGCAGTGCCTGTTTACACTGATGTTTTTCCAATCCCTAAGAGGTTTTCAGAAATTATTACGAAGGAATGGGATAGACCAGGTGTACCATTCTCTCCCCCTCCTGCTTTTAAAAAATGTTTCCCATAGATGCCGCTACACGGGATTCGTGGCAGACGGTCCCTAAGGTGGAGGGAGCAGTCTCTACCCTAGCTAAGCGTACAACTATCCCTGTCGAGGACAGTTGTGCTTTCCTAGATCCAATGGATAAAAAATTAGAGAGTTTCCTTAAGAAAATCTTTATATAACAAGGTTTTATTCTCCAGCCTCTTGCATGCATTGCCCCAGTCACTGCTGCAGCGGCTTTCTGGTTCGAGTCTCTTGAAGAGGCTCTACAGGTGGAGACCCCGTTGGATGATATCCTAGATAGGCTTAAAGCCCTTAAGTTAGCCAATTCATTTATTTCTGACGCCGTTTTTCATTTAACAAAGCTAACGGCTAAGAATTCAGGTTTTGCCATTCAGGCGCGTAGGGCGCTATGGCTTAAATCCTGGTCAGCTGACATTACTTCAAAGTCTAAGCTTCTCAACATCCCCTTCAAAGGGCAGACCCTATTCGGGCCTGGACTGAAGGAGATAATTTCTGATATTACTGGAGGAAAAGGCCACACCCTTCCCCAGGATAGGTCCAACAAATTAAGGACCAAACAGACTAATTTTCATTCCTTTCGAAACTTCAAGAGTGGCGCAGCTTCAACTTCCTCTACTGCAAAACAAGAAGGAAATTTTGCACAGGCAGGGCAGGGATTCTATTCAAATCTGTTTATAGTTCCCAAAAAAGAGGGATCTTTAAGACCAATCTTGGATCTCAAGATCCTAAACAAATTTCTCAGAGTCCCATCCTTCAAGATGGAGACTATTCGATCCATCCTACCTATGATCCAGGAGGGTCAATATATGACTACCGTGGACTTAAAGGATGCTTATCTCCACATTCCGATACACAAAGATCATCATCGGTTTCTCAGGTTTGCCTTCCTAGACAGGCATTACCAGTTTGTGGCTCTTCCCTTCGGGTTAGCCACGGCACCAAGAATCTTTACAAAGGTTCTAGGGTCCCTTCTGGCGGTTCTAAGGCCACGAGGCATAGCGGTGGCTCCTTACCTAGATGACATTCTGATACAGGCGTTGAGTTTTCAAATCGCCAAGTCCCATACGGACATTGTTCTGGCATTCCTGAGGTCTCACGGGTGGAAGGTGAACAAAGAAAAGAGTTTTCTCTCCCCTCTCACAAGAGTTTCCTTCCTAGGAACTCTGATAGATTCAGTAGAAATGAAGATTTTTCTGACAGAGGTCAGGTTGTCAAAGCTTCTAACTTCCTGCCGTGCTCTTTATTCCACTTCTCAGCCATCAGTGGCTCAGTGTATGGAAGTAATCGGCTTAATGGTAGCGGCAATGGACATAGTTCCATTTGCCCGCCTACATCTCAGACCACTGCAACTTTGCATGCTCAATCAGTGGAATGGGGATTATACAGATTTGTCCCCTCTGCTAAATCTGGATCAAAAGACCAGGGATTCTCTTCTCTGGTGGCTATCTCAGGTCCATCTGTCCAGGGGAATGAGTTTCCGCAGGCCAGAATGGACTATAGTGACGACAGATGCCAGCCTTCTGGGCTGGGGCGCAGTCTGGAACTCCCTGAAGGCTCAGGGTTCGTGGACTCAGGAGGAAGCCCTCCTTCCGATAAACATTCTGGAACTAAGAGCGATATTCAATGCTCTTCAGGCTTGGCCTCAGCTAGCTACGGTCAGGTTCATCAGATTTCAGTCGGACAATATCACGACTGTAGCCTATATCAACCATCAGGGGGGAACAAAGAGCCCCCTGGCAATGTTGGAGGTCTCAAAGATAATTCTATGGGCAGAGGTTCACTCTTGCCATCTATCAGCTATCCATATCCCAGGAGTAGAGAACTGGGAGGCAGATTTCCTAAGTCGGAAGACTTTTCATCCGGGGGAGTGGGAGCTCCATCCGGAGGTATTTGCCAAGTTGATTCAACTATGGGGCAAACCAGAACTGGATCTCATGGCTTCTCGTCAGAACGCCAAGCTTCCTCATTACGGGTCCAGGTCCAGGGATCCCAAGGCAACGCTGATAGATGCTCTAGCAGTGCCCTGGTCCTTCAGCCTGGCTTATGTGTTTCCACCGTTTCCTCTGCTCCCTCGTCTGATTGCCAAGATCAAGCAGGAGAGAGCTTCGGTGATTTTGATAGCTCCTGCATGGCCACGCAGGACTTGGTATGCAGATCTGGTGGACATGTCATCCTTTCCACCATGGACTCTGCCGCTAAGGCAGGACCTTCTACTTCAAGGTCCTTTCAAACATCCAAATCTAATTTCTCTGCCTCTGAATGCTTGGAGATTGAACGCTTGATTCTATCAAAGCGTGGTTTTTCTGAGTCGGTCATTGATACCTTAATTCAGGCTCGAAAGCCTGTCACCAGGAAAATCTATCATAAGATATGGTGTAAATATCTTCATTGGTGTGAATCCAAGGGTTACTCATGGAGTAAAGTCCGGATTCCTAGAATCTTATCCTTTCTCCAAGAGGGATTGGAGAAAGGATTGTCTGCTAGTTCCTTAAAGGGACAGATTTCTGCTCTGTCTATTCTTTTGCACAAACGTCTGGCTGAGGTTCCAGACGTTCAGGCGTTTTGTCAGGCTTTAGTTAGAATTAAGCCTGTGTTTAAACCTGTTGCTCCACCATGGAGTTTAAATTTAGTTCTTAAAGTTCTTCAAGGGGTTCCGTTTGAACCTTTGCATTCCATAGATATTAAACTTTTATCTTGGAAAGTTCTGTTTCTGGTAGCTATCTCCTCGGCTCAAAGAGTTTCGGAGTTGTCTGCTTTACAGTGTGATTCCCCTTATCTGATTTTCCATGCAGATAAGGTAGTTTTGCGTACCAAACCTGGGTTTCTTCCTAAGGTAGTATCTAATAAGAATATCAATCAGGAGATTGTTGTTCCTTCATTATGTCGTAATCATTCCTCAAAGAAGGAACGTCTTTTACACAATCTTGATGTGGTTCCTGCTTTAAAGTTTTATTTACAAGCTACGAAGGATTTTCGTCAAACATCTGCTTTGTTTGTGGTCTACTCTGGACAGAGGAGAGGCCAAAAGGCTTCGGCAACTTCTCTTTCTTTTTGGCTGAGAAGCATAATCCGCTTAGCTTCTGAGACTGCTGGCCAGCAGCCTCCTGAAAGAATTACAGCTCATTCCACTAGAGCGGTGGCTTCCACATGGGCTTTTAAAAATGAGGCCTCTGTTGAACAGATTTGTAAGGCGGCGACTTGGTCTTCGCTTCATACTTTTTCTAAATTCTAAAAATTTGATACTTTTGCTTCTTCAGAGGCTATTTTTGGGAGAAAGGTCTTACAGGCAGTGGTGCCTTCCGTTTAAGTTACTGCCTTGTCCCTCCCTTCATCCGTGTCCTAAAGCTTTGGTATTGGTATCCCACAAGTAATGGATGATACACCTTTACAAGAGAAAACCAAATTTATGTTTACCTGATAAATTTATTTCTCTTGTGGTGTATCCAGTCCACGGCCCGCCCTGTCATTTTAAGGCAGGTGTTTTTTATTTTTAAACTACAGTCACCACTGCACCCTATAGTTTCTCCTTTTTTTCTTGCTTGTCTTCGGTCGAATGACTGCTGGTGGCAGTTAGGGGAGGAGCTATATAGACAGCTCTGCTGTGGGTGTCCTCTTGCAACTTCCTGTTGGGAAGGAGAATATCCCACAAGTAATGGATGAACACGTGGACTGGATACACCACAAGAGAAATAAATCTATCAGGTAAGCATAAATTTGTTTTTTTCATATGTATTTTTTAAGTTGTATATGATATCCGTTTTACATATATTCCTTAGCCAGCCATTTAATATTGACTTTGGGCACAATGTCTAAATACATTGTTTCATCTTTATGGCTCCGTAACAATTGTATTTAATGTTTCCAATTGCCTTGCAAACCCGATACGGCATTCTGACTAGTAACTGACGTATGTGGTTACGTCATTAAAGACGGGCTTATTGGACAATTTAAAAGCATTCAAGCGGGCTTCCCTGGCATCCGATAATCTAACAAGCTCTTGAGAAAGTCCATTTGTATACGGACGAAACGTGTAGTGGAGGATTTTTTTACTTTTTACGGCAGTAGCTGGGACGCTTATTTTCTGTGAAGGACAATCCAGAGTGTGAGATCTTCCAAGCGGTGAACCAAAGCTGTGAGTCGGCATTCAGGGTACCTGCAAGGGAGAGGATCCTCAGAGAGAGCTGGCCTTCTTGATGTGATTGTTATTCGTTTTAATCCTGTACTTGCAAATTTGTCTTGCGTTGTATGTTTTTTAAATAAACAGAAGCTGTGAGTCGCGGATGCGCTGTGTTTTCTTTTCAACTATACAGATTCCTTTTGTGAGACCGCACACTGGTGTTTGCTCATAGCTAAAAGCTGCCCTGCTAACACAGCATACCTGTTAAGTGGAGATTACTACAGATGCTCTACTACTCTGGTATTCGATGCCTGACATTTGATAAACTTTTTATCCACTAAGGAGAAAGTTACTCTAAAGACTGAGCTAAGTGATTTTACTCACATCATTATTTGGACATTTTTTCTTGCTGTTGATATTGATACAATTGTTGTTTTTTTGCCTTGTACATTTTAAATTTGAGACACTTTATCTGTCTAGGTGATATAGTTGTGCTGTTTAATTTTTTCTTGTCCTTAGTATAGTGTTTAGATTTTATGTTTTCTATATCTACAATTTACTGTACTTTTTTCAAAATATATCCTCTCTCTTCTGCGTGTGTTTCTTATTTCATGCCTTGTGAGTTTTCCCTGAAATTCGCCCACAAACTCTCCCTCATTTGTGGGAAACAAGATATGTGTATCATTTAATATATTTAGCTTAATGAAATAATATTTAAAAGTATTTCTATGAACATATATGGCATGAAAACTTTTTATGTTTAACAGGTATATTAATTTTGATTCCAGCCATTCTAACTTTTCTAAGTGGTTATTGTTTATAGAAGTTTTGAAAAAGCTAAAAAAGACAAATTTGTTATGTGATTTTGCTTTCATCCCCAGCAAAATTATAGCCAGCCACTTACAGTTTCATCAAAGCCCATGTAGAGGAATTGTTGATACCATTGCTGCACTTCAGGCCGAGACCTGTCCCATAGTTGTCGTTTTGGACGTTTCAGTGAATTTAAGAATTCATTAGCTTTATTTCCTTCTACGGCCACTGCAGTTTTGTCAGGTTTAGTAGCTGTAGAACATCATTATTGATAGATGGAGAAATAAAAATGAAATTTATTCCATATAATTATTTTTATAAATGGTTGCTTTAATGCATAAAACCTCAGTGTGTTTTTGTCTCATAGCAAAAAACAAACAAACAAGACAATACATATTATAGTCAAGATATTTCTAAACATCACCAATATGGTCATCAACTCTATTACATGTCTAGCATGTCTTGCAAGTAGTAAAACTAATTTTATAATAGTTTACAAGTATGTTCATATGGTCTTTTTAAATATTTTTTTGCAGAATTAAAAAAAGTATCTCACTCTTCTCAGTCATCAGTAGGACTCTATTTATCAGTTTAAGATTATTTGCAAATGCATTCATTTTAAATTTATAAATAGATTGCTACAATATGGTTATATTTTTGTATGAACATTAATAGAAGTTATAAAAACGCTGCTTCTTATATAGCTGCCAAAGTGCCCTGTTGCAAATGATTGTGGGCTGAAACTAGCTTAGCTCTCTGCTTGCCATTAATTGGAAGATGGGGAGAAGAGAGACTGAAGGTGGTGGTCTCCGCCTAGAGAAATCGTTGGGTATTGTAAAAGGGAAGAACAGTCGCGGTGTTTAGGAGGAGCCACAGTTTGAGGCTATACGTCTTGATATGCCTGGAAGTTTCCTGATCCATAACACACCATACTAAAGGAAGCACTGAAGACAAAACACCCCTCAGTTACAGATCTGGCGTCAGGAACCATTTGTGAGGCCAAGCTCAGGCTAACTTGGATCATCTTTACTTACCTCATACGATTGAGGTAGGATCTAGTAATTAGACATTCTCACCATTTGGGGATTTTTGCCTTTCATATCTTCAAAATGGAAATTTGCTAAAACTTGGGACTATTTAATTTTAGACTCTGATCACAGAAATTTATGGTCCATCTGATTTATTAATTTATTGTTTGCTGAAATATTGGAACATCCACACAGTATTGTGTCTGTATGTACAAGACCAGGATCTACAAACAGTCTATTTATATCACATTGTATTGGATTGTGCACAGCGCTTTCCCTGAATTCCTTTTCTCTCCATTTGTTCCAGCCTAGTATAGTGAAGTTGTGTACAAAATTATACAAAGCACTGGGATTAAGCTGCAGTTGCATGAGACTTTAATTAAATTGATCATTAGCTTCTTACAACTCATCTCACAGCGCCTCATCACCTCTTGTTCTGTATATATATATATATATATATATATATATATATATATATATGTGTATATATATATATATATATATGTGTGTGTGTGTGATCATTAAATTTATATATATATATATATATATACAGATATAGATATATGCATGTATACTGTGTATATATATATATATATATATATATATATATATAGATACATAGATAGATAAAGAAAATAGAAATGTGAAGAAAATAGGAATTTCGAGTACGCCTGCTCAAAACACTTTATAACACATTAAAAATTATATTGCATGTTTAGAGGTATTTGACTGGAAAGGGCTCAGAAGTTTTTATATGTGTATATATATTTACAAATATAAAAACATAAATACACATGTATACCCATATATACACATATCTAGACATGTATATATACACAGGTACACATATTTAGACATATATATATATATATATATATATACACACAAAAAACACGGAAGGGGACTGCACTCCTAGACCGGACCCATGACCCTGCAACATGCTCAGCCCTGGGTGCTCAGTGGCACTCACAAGAAGCTGTGCTGTCACCAGAGTCACAGGCAGTTAAACCCAGACAGGTCTGGGTGCAAGAACCATGGGGGAAATTACAAAACAAATTAATACAACACAGAGAGAAAACCCTGCACTCACTAGCAAGCTCACAGCTAAGATTTAAAAGCAAAAATGGAAAGGTTAGTTACCGTATCTGGCCAAATGGGACAAGCCCAGGTACCACGTCAAGGTCCTATGGTTCTTGCACCCAGACATGTCTGGGGTTAACTGCCTGTGACTCTGGTGACAGCACAGCTTCTTGTGAGTGCCACTGAGCACCCAGGGCTGAGCATGTTGCAGGGTCATAGGATGTGTACCCGGTCCGGTCTAGGAGTGCAGTCCCCTTCCGTTTTTTGTATATTACTGGGGTGATTACATAAGCCTGTGCACCCTTCCCTTGTTCCCAGTTTCTTTGGATTTGGGAGCTTGCATTGTGTGGCTGTTTCAGAGTCCCAGTATTGGAAAGGACCTTGATGTGGTACCTGGGCTTGTCCCATTTGGCCAGATGCGGTAACTAACCTTTCCATTTTTGCTTTTAAATCTTAGCTGTGAGCTTGCTAATGAGTGCAGGGTTTTCTCTTTATATGTGTATATATATATATATATATATATATATATATATATATGTATATATATATATATATATATATATATATATACATTGGAGCCCTTTCCAGTCAAACACTTTGCCATATACCATATTCCTTTTAACCCCTTAAAGACCATGACATACCATGTATGTCATCGGTCGTTAAGTGTTTTCTTGTTTATAATAGCGTGGATTTCGTCACAAGAGGTGGGAACATGCTATTATACCCTCCCTCCTCTCTTCTGGTCACCGGAAAAAGCGCCCTATTAAAAACGCAAACCCCATAGAAAGACCATCGGCATACAGGGTATGTTCAAATCTTTTGTTTTAAACTAAGGAGCCTGTGGAATAACTTCCTCAATAGTGGTCACATGATCATTAAAAATAGGGGCTATTGTGAAATGGTGCAAATTAAACCAGCACAAAACAAGGGCTTCCTGTATCTTTTATGGTGAATTGGCATCTCTGGATCTTTTGCATTTTACAGATGAGATTTAGTAATACAGTAGTTAATATTTGTGCATATTATGTCCAATTTACTTTTAGGTGGGAGTGTGGTGGTAACCATCTGTGGGTGTTGTCAACACTCCCATAAACAGCTTACTCTGCTACAAAGTCTCCTTGTATAGTTAGCAACTATTGATTATCTTTACAAGGCAGATAACTTCATAGTAGAAAATAACGCCTAGATTTAGAGTTCTGCGGCCAAAGGGGTGCGTTAGCTACGCGTGCTTTTTTTCCCACGCACCTTTTAAATACCGCTGTTATTTAGAGTTCACAGAATGGCTGGGTTTTCAGTGCGTTAGGCTCCAAAAAGGGAGCGTAGAGCATAATTTAACGCCACTGCAACTCTAGATACCAGCGGTGCTTACGGAAGCGGCCAGCTTCAAAAACGTGCTCGTGCACGATTCCCCCATAGAAAACAATGGGGCCATTTGAGCTGAAAAAAAACCTAACACCTGCAAAAAAGCCGCGTTCAGCTCCTAACGCAGCCCCATTGTTTTCTATGGGGAAACACTTCCTATGTCTGCACCTAACACTCTAACATGTACCCCGAGTCTAAACACCCCTAACCTTACACTTATTAACCCCTATTCTGCCGCCCCCGCTATCGCTGACACCTGCATATTTTTTTAACCCCTAATCTGCCACTCCGTAAACCGCCGCTACTTACATTATCCCTATGTACCCCTAATCTGCTGCCCCTAACACCGCCGACCCCTATATTATATTAATTAACCCCTAATCTGCCCCCCACAACGTCGCCTCCACCTGCCTACACTTATTAACCCCTAATCTGTCGACCAGACTACGCCGCTATTATAATAAAGTTATTAACCCCTAATCCGCCTCACTCCCACCTCAATAACCCTATAATAAATAGTATTAACTCCTAATCTGCCCTCCCTAACATTGCCGACACCTAACTTCAAACATTAACCCCTAATCTGCTGACTGGAGCTCACCGCTATTCTAATAAATGTATTAACCCCTAAAGCTAATTCTAACCCTAACCCTAACACCCCCCTAAGTTAAATATAATTTTTATCTAACAAAATAAATTAACTCTTATTAAATAAATTATTCCTATTTAAAGCTAAATACCTGTAAAATAAACCCTAATATAGCTACAATATAAATTATAATTATATTATAGCTATTTTAGGATTAATATTTATTTTACAGGCAACTTTGTATTTATTTTAACCAGGTACAATAGCTATTAAATAGTTAAGAACTATTTAATAGCTAAAATAGTTAAAATAATTACAAAATTACCTGTAAAACAAATCCTAACCTAAGTTACAATTAAACCTAACATTACACTATCAATAAATTAATTAAATACAATACCTACAATTATCTACAATTAAACCTAACACTACACTATCAATAAATTAATTAAATACAATATCTACAATTATCTACAATTAAACCTAACACTACACTATCAATAAATCATTTAAATAAAATATCTACAAATAAATACAATGAAATAAACTAACTAAAGTACGAAAAATAAAAAAGAACTAAGTTACAAAAAATAAAAAAATATTTACAAACATTAGAAAAATATTACAACAATTTTAAACTAATTACACCTACTCTAAGCCCCCTAATAAAATAACAAAGCCCCCCAAAATAAAAAATGCCCTACCCTATTCTAAATTTAAAAAGTTCAAAGCTCTTTTACCTTACCAGCCCTGAACAGGGCCCTTTGCGGGGCATGCCCCAAAGAATTCAGCTCTTTTGCCTGTAAAAAAACCCACATACAATACCCCCCCCCAACATTACAACCCACCACCCACATACCCCTAATCTAACCCAAACCCCCCTTAAATTAACCTAACACTAAGCTCCTGAAGATCTCCCTACCTTGTCTTCACCTCACCGGGTCCCAATCTGTCCAGAAGAGTCTCCGATGTCTTGATCCAAGCCCAAGCGGGGGGCTGAAGAGTGACGTCCATCCTCGGGCTATACTCTGGATCCAAGCGGCGGCTGAAGAAATCCATCATCGGCTGAAGTCAGAAGTCCATCATCGGGATGAAGTCTTCTATCAAGCCGCATCTTCAATCTTCTTTCTTCTGGAGCAGAGCGGAGCCATCTTCTTTCCAACCGACGCTGATCCAACCTCTTCAACCGACGCCTGCTCGCCGAATGACGGTTCCTTTAAATGACGTCATCCAAGATGGCGTCCCTCGAATTCCGATTGGCTGATAGGATTCTATCAGCCAATCGGAATTAAGGTAGGAATATTCTGTTTGGCTGATGGAATCAGCCAATCAGAATCAACTTCAATCCGATTGGCTGATCCAATCAGCCAATCAGATTGAGCTTGCATTCTATTGGCTGATCGGAACAGCCAATAGAGGGGGTTTGGGTTAGATTAGGGGTATGTGGGTGGTGGGTTGTAATGTTGGGGGGGGTATTGTATGTGTTTTTTTACAGGCAAAAGAGCTGAATTCTTTGGGGCATGCCCCGCAAAGGGCCCTGTTCAGGGCTGGTAAGGTAAAAGAGCTTTGAACTTTTTTAATTTAGAATAGGGTAGGGCATTTTTTATTTTGGGGGGCTTTGTTATTTTATTAGGGGGCTTAGAGTTGGTGTAATTAGTTTAAAATTGTTGTAATATTTTTCTTATGTTTGTAAATATTTTTTTATTTTTTTGTAACTTAGTTCTTTTTTATTTTTCGTACTTTAGTTAGTTTATTTCATTGTATTTATTTGTAGATATTTTATTTAAATAATTTATTGATAGTGTAGTGTTAGGTTTAATTGTAGATAATTGTAGATATTGTATTTAATTAATTTATTGATAGTGTAGTGTTAGGTTTAATTGTAGATAATTGTAGGTATTGTATTTAATTAATTTATTGATAGTGTAGTGTTAGGTTTAATTGTAACTTAGGTTAGGATTTATTTTACAGGTAATTTTGTAATTATTTTAACTATTTTAGCTATTAAATAGTTATTAACTATTTAATAGCTATTGTACCTGGTTAAAATAAATACAAAGTTGCCTGTAAAATAAATATTAATCCTAAAATAGCTATAATATAATTATAATTTATATTGTAGCTATATTAGGGTTTATTTTACAGGTAAGTATTTAGATTTAAATAGGAATAATTTATTTAAGAAGAGTTAACTTATTTCGTTAGAATAAAATTATATTTAACTTAGGAGGGTGTTAGGGTTAGGGTTAAAATTAGCTTTAGGGGTTAAAAAATTTATTAGAGTAGCGGTGAGCTCCGATCGGCAGATTAGGGGTTAATACTTGAAGTTAGGTGTCGGCGATGTTAGGGAGGGCAGATTAGGGGTTAATACTATTTATTATATGGTTATTGAGGCGGGAGTGAGGCGGGAGTGAGGCGGATTAGGGGTTAATAACTTTATTATAATAGCGGTGCGGTCCGCTCGGCAGATTAGGGTTTAATAAGTGTAGGCAGGTGGAGGCGACGTTGTGGGGGGCAGATTAGGGGTTAATAAATATAATATAGGGGTCGGCAGTGTTAGGGGCAGCAGATTAGGGGTACATAGGGATAACGTAGTTGGCGGCAGTGTACGGAGCGGAAGATTAGGGGTAAAAAAAATTTATAGAGTTGCGGCGATGTGGGGGGGCCTCGGTTTAGGGGTACATAGGTAGTGTATGGGTGTTAGTGTACTTTAGAGCACAGTAGTTAAGAGCTTTATAAACCGGCGTTAGCCCAGAAAGCTCTTAACTACTGACTTTTTTCTGCGACTGGAGTTTTGTCGTTAGATTTCTAACGCTCACTTCAGACACGACTCTAAATACCGGCGTTAGAAAGATCCCATTGAAAAGATAGGATACGCAATTGACGTAAGGGGATCTGCGGTATGGAAAAGTCGTGGCTGCAAAGTGAGCGTTAGACCCTTTCCTGACTGACTCCAAATACCGGCGGTAGCCTAAAACCAGCGTTAGGAGCCTCTCGTTTTGACGGCTACTGACCAACTCTAAATCTAGGCCTAAGTGAATTATAATTTGTATCAGGATTGCCTCTTCTTTTTTTTTTTTTTTTTATTGAGGTGTGCGACATATACAAGAATAAACAACAGGACTTTACAGGCATCAGGTTGCTATGGACACGTTACTGTTAAACAGATACATGGTATGACACTTCCATTGTACTGTATAAATGGACAACATATGTTAGGCTGGTTACACACCCTAAACAATCTAGGTTTAACTTTGGAATATAATAACATCAGTTAATGGGGTGGGAGATACAGAATAGGTTTAAGAATAATACTGTATGTTATAGTCTATTAAATTGTGTGACCTGTGTAAGTAGGACCTCATATTTTACTGGTTGTATGGCATTGGGGTAACTATTATGTGGATCACATATGGACCAATTAAATGTGATCAGTTAGCAGGAATGTTAGTTACATAGACAAGTTAGGGGCATGGGGTAAGAACAGCGGACAATAGCCGTTCAAATATAAATATCTGGTATCTAGGGTTTGCAATAGGAGAAGAAAGACAACAATAAGTAAATAAATAAATAAACAAGTAGGGAGTGGGGGACAAAAAAGTAAATTATGATATGTCAATTAGAGCTGTATATGAACTATACTCCTATATATGTTTTAAATCTTCAGTAGAGAACATTCTAAGCCTGCTCTAAATTAATAAAAAATGACCTCTCAGAGTTAGTCCATGTTAGTTAGTAAACAGATGTTTAAATCTATAAGATTGCATATATGGAGGTGGATTGTAGTAGGGGAGAGGTAGTGAATAAGAACCTATATGACACATGAGAATGAAGCTCTGAAGAAATCACCAATCTGTAGGAGAATGGGTGGCGTGTTAATGTTCACTGATGTAGCTATAGTAGCCTAGTAGGAATCAAATCACAAACATTAAGGGCAGTGCAGGCTGTAACTATCGCTGTTATTGCAGCTAACACTTCAGATTCTATGCATGTGAGGTATAATATCTTCATCTAAAAGTATAGTTTTACAAGTGAATCCTGCCTATAAAACTTCAAAATTACTCTCCAATATGGTCGAGGAGCAAGTAAAGGAAACAGTGTCATATTACCTTATCAAAACTACATCAAGTTAAATAATGTAGAACCGCGTGGTAGAACTTAACTATTCATCAGCCCTCATAATACTAGGAATGTAACCTGCGGGTATTTTCTCCCATCCATATCTGGGGAGCTTCTGTGGTAAGGTACTATGTGGCCCAATACTAGCTGCGCCAGTGAATAGCTCAATCGCAGGGCAGCTATGAGATAATGTCCCGGTGCTTAAGGTCTCAGCTTGAGGCGGTGTACCCACCATCCTTGAAGTGTTTTGCGCAATGGATGTTTCACTGTCTCTCGTATAGTGCTTTCTAGCTAGTCCTTGGGGGATCCCCACACTCCCCTGTTGTGGAGTCGCCCGTGAGGCTTGTGGTAGATGTTTGGCAAGATCCATCAGTGCTAGCAGGCATTGTTTGAGAGCGGTAAAATGGTCTGCTGATCGATGTAGTATCACATCCTCCCCTTTGACCACAGGCTCCATATCTCTGGGAGATTAAGATAGTTATATATAAGCAGCTTTCGGGAAGTGTTACAGGGACTGTCATCTATTGTTGTCTTTCAATAGTTTTCGGCCCAGCAGCTCTGAACATGAAAAGGAAAATATTATCATTAAGCAAGGCAGGTACGGCAAAATTAAGAATAGGAGATGTCTGGTTGCAGCTCCAGGTCTTGTCCCATTGGCTTGAGAGTTTGCCGCTTGCTATGTGATGTTAGTGCAGACTATTCCACCTTAGCAGGTAAGAAGATGAGGCCTAAAATGGCGGCTCGGTTTTTCAGTGGTTCAGAGATGCTTCATACCGGAGCATTGTGTCAGAGCTTCCTCTCTTTAGTCTCCGCCAAAAGAGCTGGTTTAAGTACTACTTGATAAGGCATGTAGATAGAACAAGAGTTAAGTATTTTCCTAAGAAACTAACGCCTAGATTACAAGTTTTGCGGTAACGGGTATGCATTGCTAACGAGCCTTTTTTTCCCACCGCTCCCTTAAGACAACGCTGGTATTACAGGTTTTTTTAAACCTGGCGTTAGCCGCAAAAAGGTGAGCGGAGAGCAACATTTAGCTCCACATCTCACCTCAATACCAGCGTTGCTTAAGTCAGCGGTGACCTGGCTAAATGTGCTCGTGCACGATTTCCCCATAGGAAACAATGGGGCTGAGCTGGCTGAAAAAACACCTGCAAAAAAACAGTGTTCAGCTCCTAACGCAGCCCCATTGATTCCTATGGGGAAAAGAATTTTATGTCTGCACCTAACACCCTAACATGAACCCCGAGTCTAAACACCCTTAATCTTACACTTATTAACCCCTAATCTGCCATCCCCGACATCGCCGACACCTGCATTATATTATTAACCCCTAATCTGCCGCTCCGGACACCGCCGCCACCTACATTATACTTATGAACCCCTAATCTACTGCCCCCAACATCCCCACCACCTGCATTATATTTATTAACCCCTAATCTGTCCCCCCCAACGTCGCCGCAACTATATTAAATTTATTAACCCCTAATCTGTCGCCGCCACTATTATAAAGTTATTAACCCCTAAACCTAAGTCTAACCCTAACCCTAACACCCCTCTAACTTAAATATAATTTAAATTAAACAAAATAAATTTACCATAATTAAATAAATTAATACTATTTAAAACTAAATACTTACCTATAAAATAAACCCTAAGCTAGCTGCAATATAACTAATAGTTACATTGTAGTTAGCTTAGGATTTATATTTATTTTACAGGCATCTTTGTATTTATTTTAACTAGGTATAATAGTTATTAAATAGTTATTAACTATTTAATAACTTCCTAGTTAAAATAAGTACAAAAGTACCTGTAAAATAAACCCTAACCTAAGTTACAATTACACCTAACACTACACTATAATTAAAGTAATTACCTAAACTACCTAAATTAAATACAATTAAATTAAATAAACTAAATTACGAAAAAAAACACTAAATTACAAAAAAAATAATTACAAGAATTTTAAACTAATTACACCTAATCTAATCCCCCTAATAAAATAAAAAGCCCCCCACAAATAAAAAAAATCCCTACCCTATACTAAATTACAAATAGCCCTTAAAAGTGCTTTTTGTGGGGCATTGTCCCAAAGTAATCAGCTCTTTCACCTGTAAAAAAAATACAATACCCCCCAACATTAAAACCCACCACCCACACACCCAACCCTACTCTAAAACCCACCCAATCCCCCCTTAAAAAAAACCTAACACTACCCCACTGAAGATCTCCCTACCTTGAGCCGTCTTCACCCAGCTGGGCACAAATGGTCCTCCAGAGGGGCAGAAGTCTTCATCCGATCTGAGCAGAAGAGGCCCTCCAAGCGGCAGAAGTCTTCATCCAGGCGGCATCTTCTATCTTCATCCATCCGGAGCGGTCCATCTTAGATCCAGCCGACGCCGAGCCATCCTCTTCAAACAAAGTCCAAACGAAGAATGAAGGTTCCTTTAAATGACGTCATCCAAGATGGCGTCCCTTGAATCGGAATTAAGGTAGGAAAAATCCTATTGGCTGATTGGATCAGCCAATAGGATTTTTCCTACCTTAATTCCGATTGGCTGATAGAATTCTATCAGCCAATCGGAATTAAATGGACGCCATCTTGGATGACGTAATTTAAAGGAACCTTCATTTTTCGCTTGGACTTCATTTGAAGAGGATGGCTCCGCGTTGGCTGGATTGAAGATGGACCCGCTCCGCTCCGGATGGATGAAGATAGAAGATGCTGCCTGGATGAAGACTTCTGCCGCTTGGAGGACCTCTTCTGCCCGGATCGGATGAAGACTTCTGCCCCTCTGGAGGACCACTTGTGGCCGGCTGAGTGAAGATGGCTCAAGGTAGGGAGATCTTCAGGGGCATAGTGTTTGAGGGGGGATTGGGTGGGTTTTAGAGTAGGTTTGGGTCTGTGGGTGGTGGGTTTTAATGTTGGGGCGTTATTGCATTTTTTTACAGGTGGAAGAGCTGATTACTTTGGTGCAATGGCCCACAAAAGGCCCTTTTAAGGGCTATTTGTAATTTAGTGTAGGGTAGGGAATTTTATTATTTTGGGGGGCTTTTTATTTTATTAGGGGGATTAGATTAGGTGTAATTAGATTAAAATTCTTGTAATTCTTTTTTTTCTGTAATTTAGTGGGGGGGGGGGGTTCTTCGTAATTTAGTTTATTTAATTTAATTGTAATTAATTGTAGGTAGTTTAGGTAATTAGTTTAATTATAGTGTAGTGTTAGGTGTAATTGTAACTTAAGTTAGGATGTATTTTACAGGTATATTTGTCTTTATTTTAACTAGGAAGTTATTAAATAGTTAATAACTATTTAATAACTATTGTACCTAGTTAAAATAAATACAAAGTTGCCTGTAAAATAAATATAAACCCTAAGCTAGCTACAAATGTAACTATTAGTTATATTGTAGCTATCTTAGGGTTTATTTAGAGGTAAGTATTTAGTTTTAAATAAGATTAATTTATTTAATTGTAGTAATTTTATTTAGATTATTTTAAATTATATTTAAATTGGGGGGTTAGACTTAGGTTTAGGGTTTAATAAATTTAATATAGTAGCGTCGACGTTGGGGGCGACAGATAATGTGTTAATAAATGTGACTTTTAAATGCGGTACGTGTCTTGCCAGGAGAGGGTCTACCGCTCACTTCTTTCAAGACTCGTAATACAGGCGTTAGGCAAATCCCATTAAAAAGATAGGATACACAATTGATGTAAGGGGATTTGCGGTAAGCTCGAGTCGCGGAAGAAAAGTGAGCAGTACACCTGTACTTGCCAGACTCGTAATACCACCGGACGTTAACAAACAGCATTGGGACCTCTCAATGCTGCTTTTTAACCCTAACGCAAGACTCGTAATCTAGCAGAATGGCTTTAAGCAGCTTAAAATAGAATTGGTTTGGAGAGCTCTGTGTAAAAGCGTCTGCTCCGCTTGGCAGTTGGCTCCGCCCCCCCAGGATTCCCTCTTTATAAAGGTGACCATAGAAAAGCAAATTAATTTCCCAGGTGACAAACTCAGCAAAGACATTAAAAAATTAAAAAAATATATAATAAATAATATATATATATATATATATATATATATATACACACACACACACATAATAAACAGAAACTGTGTGTGGGGGGGGGGTGCAGTGGAGAATGTAAAAATAGAGGAATATAAACATCTAAATTTCCGTAAAATGCATAATTATATAAATCTACTTTAGCAAACAAAATAATATATTTCACTTGAATCTAATTAAAGAAAATCACATTGTTACACATTCATATTCAGTACAAACCTTCTCTTTTCTGAAGCATCAGCCTAAGTTTATTCCCACTTGAAGCATCTGGAGACATAAACACAAAGAATTCATTCAGTATTCCTTTTGCTAACAGGCATGTTATAATATTGTAACATATTTGTGTCTGAGACATAAATCAATGCATAATATGGTTCCAGTTGCCTAATTTAATGCAGTTATTTCGTCATTTCCAGCTTTCTACAAGTTTAGTTAAATAGAAACAAAAGCCACCAATTACTAAAGCATTAAGCAATATTCTGAACTGTAAAGTGTAATTATCTAATTAAGCAGTAACTCCAGCAAGGACCACACATGTGCTTGCACGCACACACAAACACACGCATGCACAGACATACACACACATACACGCTGCAATAAAACCTAGCACAGTTATTTATTAACAATAAACCATGGACCCCCCACCACAATACACCAAAACTACAGCATCCATCCCACCCTCACAGTTCACTGCCCACAATTATTCCTCATTAAAATCTTATCCAATGACCATGTAAAAAATGTTGTACTCTCACTTCTATAATGCTATAGGTCTTGTACCTCAGTACCTAATTGTTAATTCATCCTAACCATGGCATCGCTCCAGCTCATTAAACACAACCAGGGTGCTGTTCCTCTAGTACCCAGAAAAACTCACATGAACTCTCATCAAAACACCAAGAATCCCCTTCTACAATAAAAAATTATAACAGAAACAGATTGAATTTTACACCACCATTAATTAATTATTCAACTTAATAAACTCTGTAAATTAAGGGAAATTCCCCAGAGTCCTAGGCTTTGAAGAAGAGTGGATTACTCTGAACTTCTGAACCAAAGGGGCTGAAAAATAAAACAAGCATCAATCAAGAAAAAAAACCTGAGACTGTTTTGAGTGGGTCCTGGAGTTCTGGATGGGGCATATATAATTGCTGTGTAGTGTGTAGATTTTAGATGTTAGAAGTGTTATGTTTCTTTTGGGTGGTGGAATGTGTTTTGTTTTTTTTTACTTGAGCTATTAGGATTTTCTTGGTGGAGAAGGTTAGATTTTTGGTTTGGGTTATTTTTGTTAGAGTAGTCTTGAGCTGGAAGGACATATGAATAGGTTGCTTGGTGCTTGTAGGCTTATGCAGGTGGTTCTTAGGTGTTATGTTTTTGTATTGTTTCGGGGGCCAATAGGGGTTGGGATTCCTTGGGTGTGGGAAACAATCATAGGTGGGTGTCATTTGAATGGAAGTCCATTATAAATGACTGGGTCCCTTAGTTGGAAGGACCAATATGGATACAGAGTCCATTAGGAGTGGTGAATGTAAAAGCCACTTGGAGTTCTCTGCAAATGAATGAGTCTCTAATTTCCATATGTTATTATATGGACGCAATTCACTGCAAGATCATTTCACACCTTAGTCATAGAAGCGGAAAAAGCAAACTAAGATTCTTTGGAAAATAGGTTGTTAGGTCCCATAAATACAAAATTAATGGTAAACGTGAGTGCATTTCTTAGGCTCCTGGTCATGTTAATTCTAGCAATATATTTGTATTAATATTTCAATAGTAGCCAGATAAGTTAGTGTTCAAAACCCTTTAGACTGAGAAAAGCTGATTAATAAGAACAGATTGTTTTGTTCCTCTTTGCATCTGAAACTTAAAATGTCTCACATGTGTTTTTTAAATTCTGCAGTGCTATTGATGCTCAGTAAAGTATCTAAATGTTTAAGCTCATACTATAATCCACCTAAAATCAGACTAATCAACACAATGCAGAGGGTTATCCCTTGAGGATAATTGGCTTAAATTATAATACAGATGGCACATATTTATGTTTCCCAGTTAACTCCTTTTTGTACTGACCTGCCCTGAAAATATACAGTAAGGAAGAACTCTGTTTGAGTGGTAAATAATGAATTGTACTATTTATATATTATCTGGTATTTTGCTACATTTTTTTATTATATAACTTCTCTAAAACATGGCCCTCACATGTAATAGTTCTCGTGATTTTTTTTTTATTTAGTAAAGTATGTTTTCCCAGTGCTTGTTAGTATGAGAACATTTCTCAGCTTATGAAAGAGAAAACCATAAGTAGATATTTAGTTAAACATGGTCTCTACAGGTTGTGAGCTCCACTTTATGTTACAGCACTCTGCAAACATAAGAACCTATGGGCCACTAAACCATTGATCATTCAGCTCTTCAAACTGGTGGGTTGAATTAGACTAAAAAACCTATTTCCAATGAACTGTTATTTGAACTGTAGGTCTTGACATTATTGCCTTGCTTGGAAACTGAAGTAAAGTGTTTCTAGGGTTTGATGGTTAAAAACTCACCAACATGGAGAGAGACCATGCACAATAATAGGTTTGTTTTTACAATTATATAGTAATATATGTGTTTTTTTCCTTCCCTTTCTGAATCATTTTGAGGGACCTTACAGTACAGACAAGACTTAATAGATAATCTCACCAGTGTAGAGAGCTTTACATCATCTGGCCCTACGATTAAGCCGTTATAAAACATAGCTATGATAATATAACCAAGAATAGTTTTACAGCAGCAAAATGATATTTTGAATCACAATATCTTTTATTTCAGTAAGATACTTGGAATTATTTATAAATTAAATATGGAACAAAATGAGACATTATTTCTATTATATTGTCCAAGCACATCTATAAATACTTACCACACTTAAAAATATAAATATAATAATGTATGAAATTCAAAGAAATACAGAAATACTGCTAGACCCTTTTTCATCATAGAGTAAACATATTTTTCTAGAAATTCGTGGTAGACAAATAAACAGACTTTGTGAAAGTTGAGTGAATTCTGTACTGATGAACAGACAAAATTTGTGTTTTCTATATTAAGTATCACTGTCTAGGTTTTGCAATACAGGTAAATCAAATTTGGTGATATTGATGCTATGGTCATCCCCAAATCTGGTAATCTTGTTTGTTTAATTGTTTGTCTGGTGTTTTTCTGTATTATCTCTGCAGAATGTGTGTTTTTTAGATTGAAGCTACAATTAATAAATACTATATTGTATTAAATATAGTTAGTAGAGCTGTCTTAGTTAAAAAAGGATATGTTTTTTTATTCTATCCATTAAAATATTACTAATTTTAGTCTCAAATGAGAAACTTGCCACAATTTAACATGGTTAAAGCCAGGCTGTATATATATTTTTATTTTCATTAGACAACTATATTAACATTAAAATTGTCATGATATATATCAATTTTGAAATAAGCAAATAGTGTTACAAAGGTTAAATTAGAGTTTCCCATAATGTTTTTTTTTTTTTTTTTTAAAAGAGCCTGATAAATTGTAATGGAAAACATCTAAATTGAGACATATTTCAGAGTGTGTTATTCAGTCAACAAAAACAATAAAACTTTGGGTTATTCTAGATCAGAGGTGTCCAAGTTTTTTTTCATATGTATGTTGGACACTAATAGGATTAGCTAGTATATAATATTGTACTCATACACCTCTAAAATGAAATGCTCACATTTTTAGGTATTTTTTAGCTTTATTATTAAGGAAAATAGTTACCATCAATGAATTTAATTTAAATCTATATACTACACACATTTACAAAATATCTTACTACTACATATAGTACATGTAGTTAGATGTGTTACTTACCAGGGCATAGAAAAATAACAAGAAGAGATACAAGAACTACCAGTTGGAGTCCATAACTTTGCCGCCATGAGTAGGAAGGTGAATGTCTGCCTTTGTCAAGAGATAACCCCATCTTTGCACAGATCCCTTTTACACGTTACCTACAGTAGAAGCAAAATTATAAGAAAATATGTATAACTTCTGACACCATCAAAACTGTATAAAGTAGGAGGAGATGAGGGGTATGCTGAGCACTGAATGACTTTACAGTTATAACAATTTTCATGTGAAAAGCTCTGCCATTTTAATGAATGCTGCCATTAATCAGTTTGTAAACACCTAAGAGGAAGCACACATTCAGTCTGTTTCTTTTGGAATTGCCTGCAGTGGCTTATGCATATACTGACTGGAATATTCACAACCATAACATTCTTCCATTATGAAACAGATAACAAATACATAGACATACTTTATTCTAGCAAGGGGAATCAGATGGTTTAGAAAATGTGTGTATATATATATATATATATATATATATATATATATATATATATATATATATAGAGAGAGAGAGAGAGAGAGAGAGAGAGAGAGTGAGAGAGAAAGAGAGAGAATGAGAGAGAATGAGAGAGAATGAGAGAGAGAGAATGAGAGAGAGAATGAGAGAATATTTTCATTTAATTTTCTTTATTGTGTATGTGAAAAATTGGCGTTTGTGTGAAATTACACTGTTAATTATGTTACAAGATCATATGTAACTAATATCCCTGTAGATACAATCTATACTCACAAATATGTTAATTCTGGTTGTTACATAATGCCACTTCCATTTACGGGATCTTCAGAGAAGATGTGCATCTTGAGCATAATTGTTTGGTGTGCTTAATTGGTTGCTTTTAGATGAACACACACTATAAATATTTGCACTTATATTTGTAATTTTTATATTTATTTTTTCATTTGAAAAAGGCTACTTTTGTACAGTGCACCAAGGATGCTGTTAGTAAGGTTGGGGAGTGCATCTCATTAAGCAGCTTTAATATACATCTGTATTGCATTATGGTGTATGTATTATCTTCCTTCAATAAAGAAAAAAAATATTATATAGGGCTACCAAAAAAAAAATCATAAATATATATATTCCTCTTCTAGTCTAATATATATATATATATATATGTATATATATATAAACTGTATTTAAGAATAAATAGAACACATTCTGCTATGTAAAGAACACTGAAATGTGAAATATTCATATTTTCATGCCGGATTAGTGCACTTGACAAAACATGATCAGGTTTGAGCATGAGTAAGGGTGTTAGTTTTTTTTCTTTCACTTTCACGCTCCATTGAAGCCTATAGGGGAATACATTAACACGGTCGTGATATGTGAACATCAGCTTTTTGCGCTTGTCAGGTTAGCGCTCATGCAAAAAGTTTTTATTTTCAATTTGTAATACACACGATACCCGAAGTGCGGGAGTGCACAGTACCTCTACACTCGTAGTCTAGCCCTTAAAAAGATGCAACAATATTCCCTCTAACAGAAAAGGTAATAATAAATACAAAGTATACTGTGAATAGGGAACACATTATCTTCAAAAATCAAATGATAATATGACAGTGGCACAAATGATATTTCACTAAAATAATTTCCCCTTTTTGAAATAAATAAATAAAAAAACACACTAAAGGTCTAACAAAAAAAAACAAAAAAAAAATCATTTAGAAATCAGATTCTTAAAGTGATTTTTATTGTAAACTTGATTTAGCTAAAATTTAAATAATAGCCAGTTAATTAATGAGATTATAGTTTGTGCTATGTAAGTGTGATAATAATCATTTCCTTATAAACAGTCAGTTTAAATAATACAAAATCATGGGTGATGACATGTGACATTCCAGTAGGTTATATGGATGAATATGTGCTGTATGAAGTGGTACAAAATCATATGACATGTGACATTCCAGTAGGTTATATGGATGAATATGTGCTGTATGAAGTGGTATAAAATCATATGACATGTGACATTCCAGTAGGTTATATGGATGAATATGTGCTGTATGAAGTGGTATAAAATCATATGACATGTGACATTCCAGTAGGTTATATGGATGAATATGTGCTGTATGAAGTGGTACAAAATCATATGACATGTGACATTCCAGTAGGTTATATGGATGCATTTGTGCTGTATGAGGTGGTACAAAATCATATGACATGTGACATTCCAGTAGGTTATATGGATGCATTTGTGCTGTATGAAGTGGTATAAAATCATATGACATGTGACATTCCAGTAGGTTATATGGATGAATTTGTGCTGTATGAGGTGGTATAAAATCATATGACATGTGACATTCCAGTAGGTTATATGGATGCATTTGTGCTGTATGAAGTGGTATAAAATCATATGACATGTGACATTCCAGTAGGTTATATGGATGAATTTGTGCTGTATGAGGTGGTACAAAATCATATGACATGTGACATTCCAGTAGGTTATATGGAGGAATTTGTGCTGTATGAAGTGGTATAAAATCATATGACATGGGGGGGCGGAGCCAGCCACCGCCAGATATGGCTGCATAGTAAGGAAGCTCCGGGCTACCAGGTACTTCCTAACCATATTATAAGCCCTAGGTGCTAACTAACCACATACCCCAAGACCTCTTCTAAAGCCGTGCACTACGGTGCATGCAAAGATAGAGCCTAAACATCGGGATCTGAGAGATATGTGAACGGAAGCGCCATGTAAGCAGAGATCACTAGGCCTCAAACCGTGACGCACATTCAGAAGCGGAGAGACGGAGCACTACAGAGCGGCACCGGAGGCAAGTTATAAGTAAAACACCTACACCCTCACGGTCAGCGACCCCTCTCCAGCCAGATACGGAGCACACCGAGCAGCTTTGTCAGCACACACCTGATCCAGAGGGGATATAAGAGTGCAGTAGGGGCCGACATATAAGAGGTGCCCCTAGGCTAACTGGTATACACTAACAAGGCCTGACATGCTCGTACCATGAGACATAATACCGATAAGGGCTTAAGGGCAATTGGTTAACTCTAGGCTGAGATAATAAATGACAAACCACAAAGTTCCATCAACAAAAAGTACTCAGCAGTGAGCAACTACACTAACAGATATATATGGAGAATTAAAAGACCGCTAAGCAGAGTGTCAGCTAGATCCCTGCATGCAACCTGCAATATAAATGCATCAAGCAACATCATTACGCTAAAACAACAACAGTGAGTGACATACTATAACCCTCTTAATTTACACAACACGAATAGATCTGTTGGACATAAAAACTATACTTCTGACCATCTGCTGTGTTGCGACAGTGAAACACACTACGTATATCCCACAAGATGGCGTCCAGGAGACCCCCTAAATCTGATAAAGCAGGCAAACCCCAAACAACCCCTGCAGGCAAGATGAAAAACTTCTTTAAAGTACTTGATACGACAGAACCTGCCATCACTGGCACACAAGATCTGGATAGCAACCAGTCTGACACTGAATCATCAGAAATAGGACAATGCCCTAAAGAACAGCTCACGAAGGCCGATCTAGACAACCTACCAACAAAAGCGGATTTTGCATCCCTCATAGCACAAGTGGGGAAAATGATCAAAGATGGCCTCAAAGAGGTCAGGAAGGACATCTCCGAATTAGGAGAGAGAGTACTACACCTTGAAGATGATCTAGAATCGGTACAAAAAGAGGCTGATTTGCAAAACAGAATTTTAGATACTCAAGACTCAACAATCCTACAGATGCAAATGCAATTGGAAGACCTAGACAATAGGGGTCGCCGCAGTAACATTAGAATACGAGGGGTCAGTGAAAAAATCACTCCACAACAGATACCACTATACCTGCAGGCACTGTTTCAAACTATCCTACAGACCCCAGAGAATCCCAACCTGCCTGTAGAGAGAGCGCATCGTGCCCTCAGGCCTAAACCACCTGAAGGAAAGCCTCCAAGAGACATTATCCTCAAATTCCAATCTTTCAATGACAGAGAAAAGATAATGGAAGCCTCAAGGAAAATGAGACAAATCTCCCACAATGGAGATAGCATCCAAATCTACGCTGACCTAAGCATCATCACATTGAACAAACGAAGAGAGGCCAAATATCTAACTCTACATCTACAGGAACTAAAGATACCATATAGATGGGGATTCCCGTTTTGTATAAAAGTGATACAAGGATCAACTGTTGCTATCTACAGATCCCCAGAAGATCTGAGAGACTTTTGCAAACACCTGAACATCCCGGAACCCGCACTGCCCAGGTTAGATACCCAAACTCCAAAAGACAACCTCAAGCTCACTAAAGATCCAAAGCCTCGGGGGAGTTCATGGTCCAGAATCAGTAGGAAAAGACATCAATCAGCCTCCGGATCAGTAGATGAAGGGTCACACTCGACATGATAATAGAGGACTTGACAGAGTTGTTATTTGAAAATGTCAATAATCATTGCATATAGATGCAATGTTACACATGCTCTTCCTACCCATAAAGGGACTATAACCCATATCCCACCTCTACCCCCTGGTATAACGGTAGTGTGAGTATGAACTTTCATTAGTAACTGCCTTATGATGATCTGACAGACAGGTATGCAAACTGTTAGATTCCTTTGTGATTCTCCTTAATGACTAGCCTTATACTGTTTATCTTTGTATTCTCTCATGTCTCTCTTACAGTATGGAACAATCATAAGTAAAAATTACACCTAGTCTAAATAACATCATAAGAAGTACTGATACTCCCATGTCCGTATTTTTATGCGAACTGGGCAGTATCCCCTTTCACCATATGAATTGTATATGTATTTATGCAATCCTTATACTTTCATTGTTGTTTGTTGGTTAAATGTTAAGTTAGTTATGTTGAATAGTTGGTTAAGTTATAGAATCACTGAAAAAGTTCATGTCTTTCTGGTTCTACATGTGATTTTACAGGTTCAAATGAATGGGTCCCATTACAAGCTTTCCAATCTTAAGGGTAAACATAGGAAACAAACTCAACCCCACCGATGTCCACATTGATAGGAGCTAGACACATTAATATCCTCACACAAAATACCAAAGGCCTGAATTCTCCTGTAAAAAGATCGATAGCCCTTAATTGGTTTACTAGACAGAAAAGTGAAATAATATTTATCCAGGAAACACATTTTAAAGACGGTAGCACGCCGAAATTTTCCTCAAAGCACTTCCCAACAGGTCACTATAGCTCCCACCCACATAAAAAGATAAACGGAGTAGGCATACTGCTACACAAAAACATCCCCCTACAGAACATCACTACACATAAAGATACAGAAGGCAGATACCTAATACTGGTAGGTGAATTATATAATAAGCCGATAACTTTAGCTAATGTATATGCACCTAACAGAGGGCAAGCTACATTTTTCAAAAAACTCACGAACAAACTTCTAGAAGTGTCAAAGGGATCCACAATACTAGCAGGAGATTTCAATGTAGTTTTAAACCCCAAGCTAGATAGCTCACAAGCAAAAAGCTATTTGTCAGATAGCACGATTAGAAACATAGCTAGTAGTTTGAGAACCTCTTCATTAATAGATGTATGGAGAACTCAACACCCGACACAAAAAACATTCACCTTCTTTTCTACTCCAAATAGATCTCACTCAAGGATAGACTATATATGTGTGGATCAGTTAAGTCTGTCCCTGGCAAAAAACACAGATATTGTACCAACCCCTTGGTCAGACCACTCAGCGACCACTTTAACTCTGGACTGGCCAGATCGCCCAATAAGGGACTTCTGCTGGAGATTGGATAACACTCTACTTTTACAGGAGCATATCCCTGTTAAAATAACCAAATCTCTAACTGAATACTTTAGATACAATCAAAACGCAGATACTGCCCCTACCACAGTATGGGAAGCTCATAAAGCCGTTATTAGAGGGGAATTCATTAAACAAAAATCAATCCTTAACAAATCCTATAATCAGGAATACACACAATTATTTCAAAACCTGAGGGAAGCGGAGAAACTACACCTAGATAACCCCGATTCCCAGATTAGCCTCGATGGTCTCACAGCAGTAAGAAGGGCCCTGAACAATTTACTAAACAGAGAAGTGCATAGGAAGGCATATTACTTAAAGAAACTTTACTTCACTGAGGGGAACAGAGCAGGACCACTGCTAGCCAGAGCTCTAAAGAAAAAATCACTTGGGAATTATATCCATAAAATGCAGGACAAAACAAAACAGGAAACCTTTGATTGCAAAGAAATAGCAAATATATTCAGTAGCTACTATAGATCTCTTTATAACTTAACACCAATTGTAGACCCTCCCCTATCAGGCCTGATAAAGGAATATATAGATAAGGCGGACCTCCCAGTCATCCCACAGGACATAGCTAAAACTATGGAAGCCCCGATTACAGAACGAGAGATAACCGAAGCAATAGCGAGCTTACCCACACAAAAGAGCCCAGGTCCAGATGGACTCACAAATATGTACTATAAGAGATTCCAATCAACACTAACCCCACATTTAGCAAGTATGTTTAACTATCTAGATAAGGAGGGACAGCTATCCCCACTGCTCCTAGAAGCGCACATCACCGTATTACATAAGGAAGGGAAACCCACAACACAACCCGAGAGCTATAGGCCAATTTCATTGCTTAATGGGGACATAAAGATTTATGCCAAAATATTAGCGAAAAGAATTAGTGCAATTTTACCGTCAATCATCCAGTTAGACCAGGCGGGCTTTGTTCCGCACAGGGAGGCCAGGGACAACACAATTAGAACTGCCCGTATAATAGAGTATGTAACAACCCACAAGATCCCAATGGCCCTGGTCTCCACTGATGCGGAGAAAGCTTTTGATAGGGTGGCTTGGCCCTTCCTCAGAGCTTCTCTGCAGAGGTTTGGATTTGGGGAGATTATGATTAAGAGAATCTTCCAACTCTATGACTCTCCCTCCGCCAAAGTGAAAGTTAATGGGGTTTTGTCCCAGGGATTCCCAATAAATAATGGAACGAGACAGGGATGCCCGCTCTCGCCGGTCTTGTTTGTACTAGTCATGGAGGTTCTGGCATCCAAAATACGCTCTAACACAGAGATAGTGGGTATAAACATAGGCCCAAACCACTATAAGCTCTCGATGTTCGCAGATGATGTCTTGTTGACATTGTCCTCCCCAGACAGATCTATCCCTGCGCTAATTGAGGAATTTGATGAATTTAGCAAGATGTCCAACTTCCTCATAAACCAACAAAAATCAGAGATTCTATGCGTAGCTATGACCCGGAAGGAAGGATTGGCACTTAAAGATCTCTGCCCATACAAGATACAAACCTCACAACTAAAGTATCTGGGAGTATTCCTAACCCCTAAGATTACTCACTTATTCGAAGCAAATTATAAACCATTGCAAAATACAATAACACATACTCTCCAGAATTGGAGAGATAAACCCATATCGTGGTGGGGTAGAGTTCAGGCGATAAAAATGTCAATACTACCGAAGATTCTATACACCTTGCAGGCAATCCCAGTTACCTTACCTAGACTATACCTCACACATCTACAAAAACTCATACACTCATTTATTTGGGGCAAGATAAAACCACGCGTCAACGCGGCCACTATGCACAGAGCAGTGAGGGAGGGTGGCCTGGGAGTACCAAAACTAGAAACGTACTACCACTCAATAGCCCTCCAGCACATTCTAGATTGGCACATAAAGAAAGATGATAAAGCCTGGGTGTCCTTAGACTCCCAAATCCTTAGAGCCCCAAGGCCTGGTGCCATCTGCTGGATGGACAAACGTCTCAGACCTACGGTCTGCCAGACATCAATGCTTTATAAACATATATTGGAGGTATGGGACTACCTAAACCAAAAGTTCCCTAAGCTATCAACACCCCAATCCCCCCTCACTCCAATATCAGCAAATATGGAATTAACAGGAGGATATGAACCCATACAGGGAGTCCGAGTCACATGGGAAATACCTGATTCCTTACCAATAATTAATTTCTTAAACAAGAGAACATTGAAACCTAGACAGGAAATGACACAAATACTACGGGGGGCCTTCACATCATGGCTCAAATACACACAACTCTCACATTACATAAATAGTAACCAAAACAAGCAGGATCTAACTAGACCCCCGACTGCTTTTGAAAACTTGTGCCTGTTAGCCACTCCCGCTAGAGGTACCCTTTCCATAGCTAAAAGAACACTAGATACAGCTACGCAAATGCACCTCCCAACATACACTGAACACTGGCAACAAGACTTAGGCGTAGTGATAGACGAGGAAACCTGGAGAAAAATCTTTAATAACACCCGAAGATCATCTACTTCCACTAAAATAGTTGAAATGAATTTTAAAATACTGATGCGGTGGTATCTCACACCTCATAGGCTACACAGAATCTACCCCGCGTCTTCGGCCTTATGCTGGAGGAACTGTGGAGCTACAGGGACTATGGCTCATGTTTGGTGGCTCTGTCCTAAGATTAAACCCTTCTGGAGTAAAATCGAACAGATACTACAGAAATTAGGGGGCACAGACTTCACATTAACACCATTAATAGCATTATTAAATAATACACCTAGTTGCAGATGCAGAATCCGTCAGGGCTTAATTCAGATAAGCTTGAATAGTGCAAAATCCCTAATATCCCTTAACTGGAAATCCCCTTTGATCCCCACAATCCAGCAATGGATCTCGAAAATGAATGATATACTCCCACTAGAGCAATATGGTTACTACAGAAGAAACCAACTAGGCATATTCCTAGATATGAAACTTTACTGGGAAGATCTAGTCAACTCGGATGACCTGAACATTTAATGTCCCCAAAACAAAATAAACACGATTAAACAGACATAAACATTAAAATAGAGAAACAGTTACGAGGCCATGCCACACCAAACATATTTAACTGGGGCCCCAGATATGACATTAGCTAAACCCTACCCTTTTGCATGCACAAAAGATAAGATACTTGGACCATCCTATCACAGACAGAACTTGTAGAACTGTTGTTTTGTTAAAATAGTTGTATAGTTATTTAAGTTTTTTGTTTTAATTGGTTATACGCATCAATACTTAAGTACTGGACTCGTGAAGTTAATAAAATAAAATATGCTAGACAGACTCGCCAAGATGCAAAGTCCTATGGGACTGATGGACACAGAACTTCTCACCCATGCCATACCGAGACCATTGTATAAGCTCAGAAATGTAACATTAACAGAATCTGTCAGATGTTGTAACGTCATTAATGTGTGAAAACCAATAAAAATTATGTTTAAAAAAAAAAAAAAAATCATATGACATGTGACATTCCAGTAGGTTATATGGATGCATTTGTGCTGTATGAAGTGGTATAAAATCATATGACATGTGACATTCCAGTAGGTTATATGGATGAATTTGTGCTGTATGAGGTGGTACAAAATCATATGACATGTGACATTCCAGTAGGTTATATGGATGAATTTGTGCTGTATGAGGTGGTATAAAATCATATGACATGTGACATTCCAGTAGGTTATATGGATGCATTTGTGCTGTATGAAGTGGTAGAAAATCATATGACATGTGACATTCCAGTAGGTTATATGGATGAATTTGTGCTGTATGAGGTGGTATAAAATCATATGACATGTGACATTCCAGTAGGTTATATGGATGCATTTGTGCTGTATGAAGTGGTATAAAATCATATGACATGTGACATTCCAGTAGGTTATATGGATGAATTTGTGCTGTATGAAGTGGTATAAAATCATGTCATATGTGACATTCCAGTAGGTTATATGGATGCATTTGTGCTGTATGAAGTGGTATAAAATCATATGACATGTGACACTCCAGTAGGTTATATGGATGCATTTGTGCTGTATGAAGTGGTAGAAAATCATATGACATGTGACATTCCAGTAGGTTATATGGATGAATATGTGCTGTATGAGGTGGTATAAAATCATATGACATGTGACATTCCAGTAGGTTATATGGATGAATTTGTGCTGTATGAGGTGGTATAAAATCATGTCATATGTGACATTCCAGTAGGTTATATGGATGCATTTGTGCTGTATGAAGTGGTATAAAATCATATGACATGTGACATTCCAGTAGGTTATATGGATGCATTTGTGCTGTATGAAGTGGTATAAAATCATATGACATGTGACATTCCAGTAGGTTATATGGATGCATTTGTGCTGTATGAAGTGGTATAAAATCATGTCATATGTGACATTCCAGTAGGTTATATGGATGAATTTGTGCTGTATGAAGTGGTATAAAATCATGTCATATGTGACATTCCAGTAGGTTATATGGATGCATTTGTGCTGTATGAAGTGGTATAAAATCATATGACATGTGACATTCCAGTAGGTTATATGGATGCATTTGTGCTGTATGAAGTGGTATAAAATCATATGACATGTGACATTCCAGTAGGTTATATGGATGAATTTGTGCTGTATGAAGTGGTATAAAATCATATGACATGTGACACTCCAGTAGGTTATATGGATGAATTTGTGCTGTATGAAGTGGTAGAAAATCAAATTAAAAACAAAAAAAATTAAAGAAGATGAGTGATGTACTCCTTGCTATAGAATAAAACATCAGCCAGGTGTGAACATTTAGTAAAACAATAAAAATAAATAAAGAAATAACATTTTTCTTGCTTCTGTGGTTTTCCAGTTAGATAAATTCCACGTGTTGCCTTATTTGAAGGAGCTAATCTGGGCTTTCCTCTAGAGAAGACAAAGCTAGCCACGTTCATTATGTTTGTATAAATTGTATTATTTTGCAGCTGTTATCTGATGAAGCCATTTAGGGAAAGCTACATACTGTACATGGTTAGCTATATATCTACAGTGGGTATTTCCAGCTGGGAATATTAGAAAACCCAACATTTTTAGAAATTTAATGAAAAAGGGGCAATAAAGAAAAGATATTTCATATCTAAATATTTTATATTAAAATCTCAAGGTGTTTACTTCTTCTTTAATGGTTCTCTGTGATGCAATATTTTAGCGTTCTTTTCCACACCAGCCCTGTTTATTAGGAGAATAGAATTTTGTGTAGTTCAGTAATGTTTTGCATTATTGTAATGTAAATGTTACCATTGCTTACCTCTTTCCTAGCAATTTATTCTTGTAGTGTTTTGGGATTTTTTGGAAATATACAAGTACCTGTTTTGCATTTGTTTACCATTTTGCTCTTGAGAGTCACCTTTCTTTAGAAGAAAGCTAATCCCTATGAGTACCAGATGTTTCAGGGTAAGTGAGCAAATCATGATGAGATATAGGGCGCTAGTGCCAGTACAGCTGTCTGTGCATTGCATCGTCGCTAAACAATCAGTAAGAAAAAACAAACTTATAATCATACTTTAGGTGTATGCTCTGTCTCAAAACCTTTGAAAAGAAAGACGAGCTGTAGATCATATACAGAGTAAGCTCCTTTAATGATGGAGTAAAAATCCTATAGAGAAAAATATGATGTGTAAGGGAAGTGGTAAAGTAAATACAAAGTACCGCTACATGACATATAATAACACCTAAACTGGTGATAAGTTTTAAGATATTGGGGCCGAATTATCAAGCTCCGAATAGAGCTTGATGCCCCTGTTTCCGCACGAGCCTTCTGGCTCGCCGGAACAGCAGTTATGAGGCAGCGGTCTTAAGTCCACTGCTCAATAACTGGTCCGCTGCCTCTGAGGCTCTGGTCTGCAATCCGCATGATCCTATACGATCGGGTTGATTGTGACCCCCTGGTGAGCTGCTTGTGAAATGTTAAATGCCGACAGCATATGCTGTACATTACAGCGCATCATGTCGGACAGACATTGATAAATGGGCCCACTAGTGAATATATATACAGTGCCAAATGACTGATTAGGTTGCCAGCGACAAGCGCAGTGATCTCTGAAGCTACAGTCTGGGAACTAATACATACGTTTTTCAGCAAAAAAAAATAAAAATCTAAATGGCCCAGAGGAGATTTGAACAATAGAAAATCCTGCACATCATAACGACTTGGCTCACCAAGCATGAGCCTGTTCTGGGCTTATAAAGTGTTTTGTCCGGGAGGCATTTGCACTTGATGGATGGAACTCAGGTGTAGCTGATAAATACCTAATTTCACTGTAGAAAAGAATGCAATATCTATTACTAGTAAAACTGAACAAGGTCAAAATCTCCAAAATTAGTGCACAGGACAAGTAGACCTTTATTTAGCATTGCATAAAATACAGTGAAAGGGAAAATCACAATTTTAAAAAGTTTTAAATCATTTTCTATGATAAAATTTGCTTCATTCTCATGGTATTCTTTGTTGAAGAGATACCTAGGTAGGTGTTGGGAGCAATACATGACAGGAAATAGCGCGGCCATCTCTGTGTGATTGCAATGGAATAACATTCTTGCAAAACTGCTGCCATATAGTGCTCCAGACTCTTGCATGCTCCTAAGCTTATGTCCCTGCTTTTCAACAAAAGATACCAAGAAAATGTGATAATAGAAATACATTTGAAAGTTGTTCTATCTGAATCATGAAAGAAAAACTAGCAGGCCCATTTATCAAGCTCCGTATGGAGCTTGAAGGGCCGTGTTTCTGGCGAGTCTTCAGACTCGCCAGAAACACAAGTTATGAAGCAGCGGTCTAAAGACCGCTGCTTCATAACCCTGTCCGCCTGCTCTGAGCAGGTGGACAGGAATCGCCGGAAATCAACCCGATCGAATACGATCGGGTTGATTGACACCCCCCTGCAGGCGGCCGATTGGCCGCGAGTCAGCAGGGGGCGGCGTTGCACCAGCAGCTCTTGTGAGCTGCTGGTGCAATGTTAAATGCGGAGAGCGTATTGCTCTCCGCATTTAGCGAGGTCTTGCGGACCTGATCCGCAGTGTCGGATCAGGTCCGCAAGCCCTTTGATAAATGGGCCTGTTGGAGTTTAACGTCCCTTTAATACAGTGCTGCCCACTACATTTTGTGCAGTTGTATTTTCTAGAACCTTTCCATCTACCAGGGACGTCTGATGCAAAATTGTGCAGTCGTAGTATGAGTTTTGTTTTAATGGGAAAAATTGCTGTCCCTAAATTCTGTGTATTTGACCCCATAGTGTCATATTGATTCAAAGCAGTGTGCAGTTAAACTTTAAAATGCTTTGCAGTCAAAGCAAATCATTGTCTACGTGACGCACCGTTGCTAAGTTTTCCAAACCAAAATGCACAAGCTGTGTTAATCATAATGTTCAAAAACTAGCACAGAATATTTGCTTATGTGGCAAAGATGTCTGTCAGCTGGAAGTCCAAGAAGAGGGGGGGGTTATTTTTTACAAAACTCAGAAGTAGTAAAATTATTCTCCGAACTCACAAATCTGTGCAACTCAAGGAATTCCCATTTTATGGTTAGCATTAAAATTTGAAATGTAGCAAGGCACTGTGAAAACAGTTTTAATGGTCTCAGCATTTCAAGCTTACATACACGCTCATTTTATTATGACAGTTATGCTAATGAGACAGTGTTTATTTTTGCCTTGTTCATTTTTTTACTCTTTTTTTTTTTCCCTGTTTCACTTAAATATCAGTTTAAAATGTTCCTTTCCTGTTTCTTAAATGGATTTCACTATTATAACATATTTTTATAAATCAGTTCCTAAACAGATTTAAAACAGATTACACTTTGAACTCAATCGATAGAGCAAGGTGCACTATTTTTGCGCAACCTCACACAATAATGCACAATCTGGTATTACCAGTGATGGCTAAATAGTTTCACCAAAGCAACTTAAGGCGGAAAACCTTTTTTTAGTGTACCCTACACTTTTAATTGATAGTGCAGAGAACGCTATTAGAGTGCTCATTGTTCTGGTATTACAACTGATGACTTTAGAGCAATGAAAAATACCCAAAGCACCTTTAGCTTAGTTATATGCAAGTCCCGGACTGCGAAATCAAACCACTGATCCCCCCCCCCCGGCTCCACGCCCATGCCCTGCTGCCAGGAGCAGACTTGAATAGATGCGCTATTTGTGCTCACAAGGTTTGCCTCGTGACCTCTCTCTGTACCATCCCACCTGCAATATCTGTCATCCAGATGTTAGCGCACCCTATACTATCCCTCAAGTGTTCAAAAATAACAATGGACTTGTAATATAAGTACAAAAATAGAAGCAATAACGATTGTGCTTGTGCAATGTAATGCGCATTGGAGATTTTTTTTGCACTCCACTTGTAATCTAGCCCAGACTATACAAACAGACTGACCTAAACATTTCTTTTTTTTTGCGTTTGTTGGGTTAGTGCGCTAGAGAAAACTGTTTACTTTCAACTCGTAATAAAAGCGCAACCCGAAGCTTGCAAAAAGCTTACTTCCAGCAAAGTCAACGCTTGAGCAGGAGCATTAATTAGCGCTCCACTGGTAATCTGGCCCAAAAGCTATTGCAAGTTTTATGCGTATTTAGGAAATTCTAACTTCAGTGTTTATTAATCCTCACTCCAATATTCAAAGATTCTCCAGCTTGGAGAGAAATTACAGTTCAGACTTAACACAGGGGCTCAACTCACTGAATATTCAAAAGAAAAAGGGTGGAACACTCCACCACTGCAAGATATCTCTCATTTCTATATATGAAGGAGAGACAACCCCAGTGCAAAACAGCTCTGTGGGATATGAGAGTTTGGTTACACTTCTGTGTTACTTTAACAAATTAGGATCATACTTTATTTCTGTTTATATGTACAAATTACATTGCACCTTAAATTTGCTGCATTGCAAGCTAAAACTGACACTTTCAGAAAATGGGAGGGAGAGGGCAGTTCCCAGTGCTGAAAGTGAATGTTAAATTTAATGAATAAGTGCCCGGTTTTTAAAAATACTCCAATCGCTGCGTGGCCTCACGAGCTGGGCGCCAAAGGGGAACGCAACGATTGGAGGAAGACGGATTTGTCATCGATCTGCTAACTACTGCAGGAGCTGCGGGCTGTGGATCGCTGGCCTGCTTTCCATAAAGAAAAGGTATTTTAAAAAAGAAGCTTCAATATAAAGTTTAATGAATGAAAGGTCCCCTGTATTTTTAAAAAACGGGCACTTATTCATTAAGATTTACTTTCACTTGAACAGGGAAGTTCCCAGGGTATGTCTGAAGCTCTCTCAAAAGTCTTGTGACATTTTCTAAGCATTTTAAACAAGCTGGTCTCACTCATTTGTCTCACTAGCTGTATGCAGGTGAATTTTGCTCAAAAATCACAGTACACTAACAGAAAAGTAATATATACTAAAATATAGACAAAAGCAAGTTAAATTGTAGTGAAAACATTTCAGTTTAATTTGAAATTTGATGCAAACTGAGCCTTTATATCAGCCCCAGGGGATCTCCAGTTACTGTCTCTCTCCCATGTGAAATTTTGTATCCTAGAGAGTGTCATTACTTTCTATGGAAGGCATATCTCCTCTCTCTGGGATTCCCAGGTTCCTTCCCTATTCTTAGAAAATTCAGGTAGTTCTGCCTCTGTGAAGTCTGCTCTATAATCAGAATATGTAAAATTGCAATCCTAAATAGACTGCTGTACACAAAATAAAATACAAAATTTAAAGTGCAAAGTTTAATGTAATAAAATGTAATCTGAATTGTAAAGTGATATAAAATAGAAAGCACAAAGTGTAAATGCAGCAGAAATGTCATGTCATGCAGTACTATATTGTACTGGGCTTGTCTCTCCTGCACATATAGAAATGCAGGGAACTCCCCTTGAAGAAGTAAAGCAAAATCTGCCTTTTGATTATTTCCCTAGGGATCTCGCAGTGCTGGAGGATCATTTTAGAATATCTCACCTGAGTGGAGAGGTTTTGAATATCATGGTCAGTTTTTTCCCTTTACACAACACTCCATTCAGCCATATTGATTGGTTGTGAACTCTGTCTCATCTATACAACCTCCAATTGGCGGTTTAGAGCTGTTTAACTAAAAAACTTGGTTGAGGGGGGAAGGATAATAAGCAAAGAATAGAAGGGTACATTTGCATTTTGTTATGCAAATATTAATCATGTAATATGTATTGTTTTGTTAAAATTGCAGTTTATTTATTTTTAGCAATGGAAGTGAGCCATTTAAAGAATATTATAGTTTAAATATCAACGACCAAATGTTTTCTTTCTCCATTAATGTGCTGTATTATAGTACTGTCTCATGGGCTGTGGGGGAAGACTACAATAAGGCAGAGAACCTGTTGGCTTTGTGCTCATATACTAAGGCCCTGGATATGAGAAACAGGCTTCTGAAATTTAACATCCTCATATATATAAATTTAGATCATGGGGCCGAATTATCAAGCTCTGAATGGAGCCTGATGCCCCTGTTTCCTCACGAGCCTTCAGGCTCACCAGAAACAGTAGTTAAGAAGCAGCAGTCTAAAGACCGCTGCTCCATAACGTGTCCGCTGCGGTCTTCAATCCGCCCAATCCTATACGATCGGGCTGATTGACACCCCTGCTAGCGGCCGATTGGCTGCGAATCTGCAGGGGGCGGCATTGCACAAGCAGTTCACAAGAACTGCTGGTGCAATGATAAATGCCACAGACATAAATCAACCCCAATGTCATTAAAGCCCAAGACTGTTTGACCATTATACACATGTTGTTAATCTTTAACCAGTTAAGGAATATTTTTCATGTCCCTCATAACTGATGCTGTCTTTGTCAAGTATATATTTGTCTCCATTTCCAGCCACTTTTTAGTATCTATGATTTACAGTTAAAGGGACATTATACACTAGATTTTTCTTTGCATAAATGTTTTGTACATGATTTATTTATATAGCGTTTTTTATAAAACAATGTATAGTTTTGCTTATTTTTAAATAACTTTTTGCTGATTTTCAGTCTCCTAACCAAGCCCCAAAGTTTTAGGAGAATACTGATGTATGCATTCTCCAGCTTGTTCCTGTTTGTGTAGAGAGTCTTTCCATATGCAGAGGAAGGGGAGGAGTGTCTGCTTTTTTTGTTATAGAACCACTTGCTCTGGGTGTTCCAGCTAACCTTTTCAACAGTGCTAAACTGGGAGCTTCTAAGTAAGTTTTTAAACGGTTTTATACTGGATTTTTAGATCAGTATGTGCATATTATTCTTTATAGTAATGTCTATTACATGCCGTTAAATGAAAATTGGTGTATACTGTCCCTTTAAGGATATTTTAATTTGGAGGTGATAAAAAAGCAAAATACAAAAGGTGGTGGGTAATATTTTATTGCCATGTTGTACTAACCATTCTTAAAGGGATATTAAACATTAAGGGCTAGCTTACAAGTGGCGCTGTATATTTCTTTTTCGCGTTCGTGAAAGCTTTTTGCACTAGTTGGGTTGCATTTGTATTGCAAATTTAAAAAAACTAAATCTAAATCCCAAATCACACTTAAAGTCGAAATTCAAAAATCGTCACTGTGTTTTTGCATTCCCCCATATAATTCAATGGAGAAAAAACTGGAAAAAAACACCCACTCTCTTGCGCAAGCACTGTAGCATTTTCACAATTGTGCTAACCCTACATGAAATCTAGCCCTAAATGAATGCTAGATAGAATGATGCATTCAAAGAAAAGATTAGTCTGAGAATAACATGCAGATGTGTTTGTTTTTTTTACGTTTCATTAGTTGTTTAAATAGTGAAACATAAGTGTAAAGTTTTAATGTCTATAAAACAATTGGAGCTGCAATGTTGTAACTTATGTTATTTTCTCTGCTGTGACCAATCAGGGACAGTTATAAATAGGTCACTAGAGTTTGCAGCCAATGGCTGTGTGGAATCTTACAGTGTTCTGCACTTTTATTTCTAACAAGAGCTGAAATTTTCACAATTTCCGAATGGAATTACAGAAAAAGGGAACAAAATAGATAATGAAAGTATATTGGAAAGTTATTTTATTTATACAATCTATCATTTTATTTTACTATGGGTTTAATGCCCCTTTAATTCTCTTATTTAACCTCCTTCTACATTAGTTCTGGTTCATGGACCATTTTATATGTAATTTATTTTACTGTCCTCAGTCATCAGCTATTTTCTCGCCATTTAACCTCCTGCCTTTATCTTCCCCCAGTTCAATTAAGATCCGGGTTGGCGTTGTTTCTATTCATATGACCCCAGGATTGAGGCTTCACACTACTGGACAATACCTATAGCAGCAATATAGTTACTCACATAAAAAGGTTCTGGTGTCAAGGCTGTTAAAGGTAAGGAGACATGATAATGATTGGGGGGTGCTGTTGCACTAATAGTTGTCATGCCTTCTTACTAAACTGGATATCTGAAGCAATCTTGTTCTTCTTACTGAACTAAAAGGCAATGTAATTCAGCACCATGTGCTGAATGTGCTTGCTCCAGGGTCCACACTCTAGGCCCATAAGGGATATACAAAGTCCAGGAGGCAGCCACACCATTTAATAATAATTATTTATTTAGTACATAAGCAGAAATACAGCGTTTCTGACCTATCCAGTCCTTAATCATGTATCATTAAGAACTGGATAGGTCTGAAACGTTGCAATTAATTAATTAATTACTCATTTTTTCAACAGTATTTTGATCACAGTTACATAAGAAAGAAAAACACATATTTAATGTAAGCTACAGCAAAATGTTTGATGACTATGTCCCATTAAATTAGGAAAAAATAGAATGTCAACTTTACGGTACCATAAAACACTTTCGGCTAGATTTGGAGTTTTGTCGGTAACGACCCGAAAAACTAACGCCGGCTTTTTTCTGGCCGCACCATAAAAATAACTCTTGTATTGAGAGTCCACATAAAGGCTGCGTTAGGCTCCAAAAAAGGAGCGTAGAGCATTTTTAACGCAGCTTCAACTCTCGATACCAGAGTTGCTTACGCAAGCGGCCAGCCTCAAAAACGTGCTCGTGCACGATTCCCCCATAGGAAACAATGGAGCTGTTTGAGCTGAAAAAAAACATAACACCTGCAAAAAAGCCGCGTTCAGCTCCTAACGCAGCCCCATTGTTTGCTATGCGGTAACACTTCCTACGTCTGCACCTAACACTCTAACATGTACCCCGAGTCTAAACACCCCTAACCTTACACTTATTAACCCCTGATCTGCCGCTACCGCTATCGCTGACCCCTGCATATTATTATTAACCCCTAATCTGCCGCTCCGTAAACCGCCGCTACTTACATTATCCCTATGTACCCCTAATCTGCTGCCCTAACATCGCCGACCCCTATATTATATTTATTAACCCCGAATCTGCCCCCCACATCATCGCCTCCACCTACCTACACTTATTAACCCCTAATCTGCCGACCGGACCTGAGCGCTACTATAATAAAGTTATTAACCCCTAATCCGCCTCACTAACCCTATAATAAATAGTATTAACCCCTAATCTGCCCTCCCTAACATCGCCGACACCCAACTTCAATTATTAACCCCTAATCTGCCGACTGGAGCTCACCGCTATTCTAATAAATGTATTAACCCCTAAAGCTAAGTCTAACCCTAACACTAACACCCCCCTAAATTAAATATAATTTACATCTAACGAAATTAATTAACTCTTATTAAATAAATTATTCCTATTTAAAGATAAATACTTACCTGTAAAATAAATCCTAATATAGCTACAATATAAATTATAATTATATTATAGCTATTTTAGGATTTATATTTATTTTACAGGTAACTTTGTATTTATTTTAACCAGGTACAATAGCTATTAAATAGTTAAGAACTATTTAATAGCTAAAATAGCTAAAATAATTACAAATTTACCTGTAAAATAAATCCTAACCTAAGTTACAATTAAATCTAACACTACACTATCAATAAATTAATTAAATAAACTACCTACAATTACCTACAATTAACCTAACACTACACTATCAATAAATTAATTAAATACAATTCCTACAAATAAATACAATTAAATAAACTAGCTAAAGTACAAAAAATTAAAAAGAACTAAGTTACAAAAAATAAAAAAATATTTACAAACATAAGAAAAATATTACAACAATTTTAAACTAATTACACCTACTCTAAGCCCCCTAATAAAATAACAAAGCCCCCCAAAATAAAAAAATGCCCTACCCTATTCTAAATTACAAAAGTTCAAAGCTCTTTTACCTTACCAGCCCTGAACAGGGCCCTTTGCGGGGCATGCCCCAAAGAATTCAGCTCTTTTGCCTGTAAAAAAAAAATACAATACCCCCCCCCCCACATTACAACCCACCACCCACATACCCCTAATCTAACCCAAACCCCCCTTAAATAAACCTAACACTAAGCCCCTGAAGATCTTCCTACCTTATCTTCACCCTGCCAGGTTCACCGATCCATCCTGAAGAGCTCCTCCGATCTCCTGATCCAAGCCCAAGCGGGGGGCTAAAGAGGTCCATGATCCGGCTGAAGTCTTCATCCAAGCGGGAGCTGAAGAGGTCCATGATCCGGCTGAAGTCTTCATCCAAGCGGGAGCTGAAGAGGTCCATGATCCGGATGAAGTCTTCTATCAACGGCATCTTCAATCTTCTTTCTTCCGGATCCATCTTGCAGACCTCCGACGTGGAACATCCTCTTCTCCCAACTCCTACTAGCCGAATGACGGTTCCTTTAAGGGACGTCATCCAAGATGGCGTCCCTCGAATTCCGATTGGCTGATAGGATTCTATCAGCCAATCGGAATTAAGGTAGGAATATTCTGATTGGCTGATGGAATCAGCCAATCAGAATCAAGTTCAATCCGATTGGCTGATCCAATCAGCCAATCAGATTGAGCTCGCATTCTATTGGCTGATATATTCCTACCTTAATTCCGATTGGCTGATAGAATCCTATCAGCCAATCGGAATTCGAGGGACGCCATCTTGGATGACATCCCTTAAAGGAACCGTCATTCGGCTAGTAGGCGTCGGGAGAAGAGGATGTTCCGCGTCGGAGGTCTGCAAGATGGATCCGGAAGAAAGAAGATTGAAGATGCCGTTGATAGAAGACTTCATCCGGATCATGGACCTCTTCAGCTCCCGCTTGGATGAAGACTTCAGCCGGATCATGGACCTCTTCAGCTCCCGCTTGGATGAAGACTTCAGCCGGATCATGGACCTCTTCAGCCCCCCGCTTGGGCTTGGATCAGGACATCGGAGGAGCTCTTCAGGACGGATCGGTGAACCTGGCAGGGTGAAGATAAGGTAGGAAGATCTTCAGGGGCTTAGTGTAAGGTTTATTTAAGGGGGGTTTGGGTTAGATTAGGGGTATGTGGGTGGTGGGTTGTAATGTTGGGGGGGGTATTGTATGTTTTTTTTTACAGGCAAAAGAGCTGAATTCTTTGGGGCATGCCCCGCAAAGGGCCCTGTTCAGGGCTGGTAAGGTAAAAGAGCTTTGAACTTTTGTAATTTAGAATAGGGTAGGGCATTTTTTTTATTTTGGGGGGCTTTGTTATTTTATTAGGGGGCTTAGAGTAGGTGTAATTAGTTTAAAATTGTTGTAATATTTTTCTTATGTTTGTAAATATTTTTTTATTTTTTGTAACTTAGTTCTCTTTTTTTTTGTACTTTAGCTAGTTTATTTAATTGTATTTATTTGTAGGAATTGTATTTAATTAATTTATTGATAGTGTAGTGTTAGGTTAATTGTAGGTAATTGTAGGTAGTTTATTTAATTAATTTATTGATAGTGTAGTGTTAGGTTTAATTGTAACTTAGGTTAGGATATATTTTACAGGTAAATTTGTAATTATTTTAACTATTTTAGCTATTAAATAGTTCTTAACTATTTAATAGCTATTGTACCTGGTTACAATAAATACAAAGTTACCTGTAAAATAAATATAAATCCTAAAATAGCTATAATATAATTATAATTTATATTGTAGCTATATTAGGATTTATTTTACAGGTAAGTATTTATCTTTAAATAGGAATAATTTATTTAATAAGAGTTAATTAATTTCGTTAGATGTAAATTATATTTAATTTAGGGGGGTGTTAGTGTTAGGGTTAGACTTAGCTTTAGGGGTTAATACATTTATTAGAATAGCGGTGAGCTCCGGTCGGCAGATTAGGGGTTAATAAGTGTAGGCAGGTGGAGGTGACGTTGTGGGGGGCAGATTAGGGGTTAATAAATATAATATAGGGGTCGGCGGTGTTAGGGGCAGCAGATTAGGGGTACATAAGGATAACGTAGGTGGCGGCGCTTTGCGGTCGGCAGATTAGGGGTTAATAAGTGTAGGTTGGTGGAGGCGACGTTGTGGGGGGCAGATTAGGGGTTAATAAATATAATATAGGGGTCAGCGGTGTTAGGGGCAGCAGATTAGGGGTACATAAGGATAACGTAGGTGGCGGCGCTTTGCGGTCGGCAGATTAGGGGTTAATTATTGTAGGTAGCTGGCTGCGACGTTGTGGGGGGCAGATTAGGGGTTAATAAATATAATATAGGGGTCGGCGGTGTTAGGGGCAGCAGATTAGGGGTACATAAGGATAACGTAGGTGGCTGCGCTTTGCGGTCGGCAGATTAGGGGTTAATAAGTGTAGGTAGGTGGAGGCGACGTTGTGGGGGGCAGATTAGGGGTTAATAAATATAATACAGGGGTCGGCGGTGTTAGGGGCAGCAGATTAGGGGTACATAAGGATAACGTAGGTGGCGGTCGGCAGATTAGGGGTTAAAAAAAATTATTCGAGTGTCGGCGATGTGGGGGGACCTCGGTTTAGGGGTACATAGGTAGTTTATGGGTGTTAGTGTACTTTAGAGTACAGTAGTTAAGAGCTTTATAAACCGGCGTTAGCCCAGAAAGCTCTTAACTACTGACTTTTTTCCTGCGGCTGGAGTTTTGTCGTTAGATGTCTAACGCTCACTTCAGAAACGACTCTAAATACCGGAGTTAGAAAGATCCCATTGAAAAGATAGGATACGCAATTTACGTAAGGGGATCTGCGGTATGGAAAAGTCGCGGATGAAAAGTGAGCGTTAGACCTTATTTTGAGTGACTCCAAATACCGGCGGTAGCCTAAAACCAGCGTTAGGAGCCTCTAACGCTGGTTTTCACGGCTAACGCCAAACTCCAAATCTAGGCCTTTGTAACTGCATGATTATTTTTTTGTAGTCTTGTAATAAGTTAACATGCCAGCTAAGAATCAAAGCTTTCTTAAAACTTCAACATATCTTTTGCTTCCATTTTTTTTAATGGCCAATATTAGAATGGCATTATTTAGAGAATTCTATCCGAACTTGTCGATGGAATAGACAAGTCTTACCATAATTTTATTAGCAAAAACGTGCATTGTTAAGCAGTATCTTATTACCTCTGTCCAATTAGGAACACTTATGTGTCAGGGTTAGTTGTGTAAAGTCTGAAATTTGCACTTCCAATTCTCAGAATTTGAAAACTCACAATTTCTAGCACTAAATTAATGGAAATAGGGGGTAGCAAAATAAAATATATTCCACAGTTTATTTACTATGCATAATTACATATTGTATATTACAGTCACAAATGGCCTGATGATATAGAAATCTGTGCTCATATGAGATGATATTCATAGCGAAATTATAAAAAGGCAGATTTTGCTACGCTTTTCTGCATTTTTGTAAGTGAAGGAGAGACAAGCCCAGTGCAATTTAGCATTGTAGTACATGAGAGTTCTGCTGCACTTACACACTGTGCTTTGCACTTTATATTACTTTAGATTTCCGATTAAGTTTTATTACATAGAAACTTTGAACTTTCTATTTGTATTTTATATTGTATACAGCATTGTATTTAGGATTGTGATTTTACAAACTCTGATTATGCTTTCACAGTTTCTATGTAACGTTAACAAATTAGGCTCATTATTTGTATATTTATGTGCATCTTTTACAAATTACATTGCACTTTTCATTTCTTATTTTTAAAATAAAACTAAAAAACTGTCATCTTCTGCTTCCCGGAGAGCGTTATTACGTTTTATGGGCCTGATAAGCAAATATTCTTCAGTTTGGAGACAAATTATAGTGCAGGCTTTCAAAGGGCTGAACTTGCTGAATTCTATGAGAAAAAGGGCAGAACCTGGAAGTACCAGAGAGATGAGAGATGCCTTCTATAGAGTAATGAGGATCTCTGGGATACATAATTTCACAGGGGAGAGAGAAGTAAATAGGAGAACACCTGGGGCTGATATAAACTAGAAAGTGCAAAAGCTTAATTTTAATAATACTGAACGGACCCAACATAAAGTGTAAAGTATTACAAATACAAAGCACAAAGTATTAGCATAATAAAACTCTCATATCATGCAGTACTATATTGCACTGTGCTTTTCTTTCCTTCACATATAGAAATGCAGAGAGATCTCCAAGTGCTGGAGAGTAACACCCTTTTTCTTTAAGAATTCAGTGAGTTCAGCCCCTGTGAATTCTGCACTACATTTTTTCTCTAACTAGGAGAATCTTTTATCATCAGGCCCAAAGTGTTTCATGGCAGAACTTAATGGGACACTAAAGTCAATAGTAGACTTTCAACTATTCAAATATAGCATTTGTTTTAAGAAACTTTCCAATTTACTTTTGTTAGCAAATTTTGCACATTTATTTTATATGCCCATTTTCTAAGGCACCGGCTATTACTGAGCATGTGCACAAGTGTATACAAATACTAGTCTGTGATTGGCTGATTTCTGTAACATGATATGGGGGGGCTGGCAAATGGGGAAAAAGTATTTGTCAGTAAAAATCTACTGCTTTTTTGAAATTTGAGTGTTATTGCATTGTCTAATTGTAATCTTATTGTTAATTATGCAATTCTACTGTATTTAAAGGACCGTTCAACACAGTAGATTTGCATAATCAACAATTGCAAGATAACAAGACAATGCAATAGCACTTAGTCTGAACCTCAAATGAGTAGCAGATTTTTTTTTCTGACAATTTTAAAAGTTATGTCTTTTTCCACTCCACCTGTACCATGTGACAGCCATCAGCCAATCACAAATGCATACATGTACCATGTGACAGCCATCAGCCATTCACAAATGCATACACACTTATTCTTGCACATGCTCAGTAGGAGCTGGTGACTCAAAAAGTTCTTTTAACATTTTCAATAGGTAGTTTACAATCGGTACTCTACTTTTTTAAAAATGGTGCAGTGGAAATTCAAAGCATTGCTAATTTCTTCTATTTTCCCTTTACTTTTATATATTTATTTATATATATATATATATATATATATATATTCTTCCGAAAGCTTGTCAACTTTTAAATGTATAGTTAGTCCAAAAAAAAAAGTATCATTGCTCAATGCAATTTTGATATATATATATACTAGTCCTAAAGCCCGATCACACGGGCCGTGTGGTTTATTTTTATTTTTATATTCTCTCTCTCTCTGTGCCCTATCTCTCTCTCTCCCCTCTTTCTCCCCCCTGTCTCTCTCACTCTCTCCCCCCTGTCTCTCTCACTCTATCCCCCCTGTCTCTCTCACTCTCACTCCCCTGTCTCACTCTCACTCCCCTGTCTCTCTCTCACTCCCCTGCCTCTCTCTCCTCCCCCCTGTCTCTCTCTCTCTCCCCTGTCTGTCTCTCTCTCTCCCCCCCTGTCTCTCTCTCTCCCCCCCTGTCTCTCTCTCTCCCCCCCTGTCTCTCTCTCTCCCCCCCTGTCTCTCTCACCCTCTCCCCTGTCTCCCTCTCCCCTGTCTCTCTCACCCTCTCCCCTGTCTCCCTCTCCCCTGTCTCTCTCACCCTCTCCCCTGTCTCCCTCTCCCCTGTCTCTCTCTCCCTCTCCCCTGTCTCTCTCACCCTCTCCCCTGTCTCCCTCTCCCCTGTCTCCCTCTCCCCTGTCTCCCTCTCCCCTGTCTCCCTTTTTTTTAAACAATTTTGTTTTTAAACTAAAATTTCAAGACCCAATTCTTTTAAACTAAAGTAAAGAGGTTCAAGACCCAATTCTTTTAAACTAAAGTAAAGAGGTTTTTGTTTTTTGCTTAAATGTCGATTTTTTTTGCGGAGCTTTGAAATCATGACCTTTCTCAGTGCCAGTGCTATAGAAATGCGCAATGTATTATGGCTCGCGACGCTTTTAACGGCTAGTTGCGTGCGCGTGGGTTCGCGTGCGCGTGCGCATTGTGTGATAGGCTAGTAGGCTAAGTGGGTTGTCAACGGCTAGGGCTAGTTGCGTGCGCGTGGGTTCGCGTGCGCATTGCTAGTAGGCTAAGTGGGTTGTCAACGGCTAAGGTTCGCGTGCGCGTGCGGGGGGCTCAAAAGTTTTGTGAGTGTGCGTGCGCAGCAAGGGGGGTCAAAGTGCTAACAAACATGCTAAGTGGGTTGTCAACGGCTAAGTGCGGGGGGCTCAAATCAGTTTTGTGAGTGTGCGTGCGCAGCAAGGGGCTAAGTGGGTTGTCAACGGCTAAGGTTCGCGTGCGCGTGCGGGGGGCTCAAATCAGTTTTGTGAGTGTGCGTGCGCAGCAAGGGGGGTCAAAGTGCTAACAGCTGGCCAAGGGTGCGCGTGCGATCAGCGGCAAGAGTTTGTCTGAACTGCGCATGACGGCTTCAGACAAACTCTTGTCTTTTATAATATAGGATATTGATAATAGGATAGAGAAATATATTTGGTTGATCCACCACATTTAAATAGCCGCTGTAATGCTTATGTAACTGTTGATGTGCCTACATTAAATATTGCTATAGATAAATTTACCTCATTCTTTTTATCACCACCAGCAAAATAAACCAGTGTATATTAAAAGGAAATCAAGAGAATAACAAACATAATAATGATGACCCCCTAGATCAGAGCTTTCCAAACTTTTCATGTTGGTCACACACTTTTTAAACCTACATCATTTTGCGACACAGTAATTCAGTTGTACTAGCAAACAGGAGGTTAAACTAACTTGTTTTAAGAGATACGGACACATAAATTATATAATAACGTAATGTATTTACAAGTAACTGTAAGTATGTGCAAGAATTAAAACAAAGTTTAATAACACCAATAACTACTTACCATTTTAATGGAATGTATGAGGTTGATGGGATGAACACAGTTTCTGAATATTTAGTGGAATATTAATTAAAGACAGTCACATTTCATCATAAATCATTTTTAAGCTTCCACTTCCTATCCATGTATCAGGAGCAGCAATGCACTACTGGGAGCTAGCTGCTGACTGGTAGCTGCACATGCATGCCGTTTGTCATTGGCTCGCCCAGTATGTTCAGCTAGCTCCCAGTAGTGCATAACTGCCTTCAACAAAGGATACCAAAGAAAATTAAGCAAAATTAATAACCAAAGTAAATTGGAAAGTTGCTTTAATTTTATCTGAATTATGAAAGAAAAATATTGGGGTTTATGTCCTTTTAAAATGGAACACAGCTTTAAAAAAACATCTTTAAATAAGTTTAAACCGCTAAAAGTTGCATTCCCTGTTAGGCACAAGATATGTTTCCTGTATAACTATTGCTATTGGCAATGAGTATGAAAGTTCAGTATTATGCCGTCTTAGCAGCAGTTCTTGTGATTTATAGACGTCGGCATCTTATGTCAGTTGTATGTAAAGAAAAAGCAATGTCTCCCTCCACTCCAGTCAGTGTCAGATCAGGATAAATGCACCACATTATTAAAAGGGACATTTTAAATTCATTTTTCTTATGTTCTGTCCTGTGGTTGCCCATATTTCCCTCTCCCCAAGGGGTGCAAGAAAACAAATCTCCCCAAAACTCCAAAAGCCAGAAGAGCAATTGAATGAATCCCTTCACTAGATTACAAAGAATTTGTGATAGAAAGAACAGTTACTTGATAAAGTCTCTATAGGATTTTCCAATAATACCATACCAATAGATTTAAACATTGTGTACTGTTCTCTAAAGTAAAGGATAATCATAACAACAAAGGAATGGAGATGGAATTGACAACAGAATTCTTTAAGATTGTTCTGTCTGACTCTGAGAAGCTTTCTTAGAATTTTAAATTCAATTTCAAGCCTTTTTGGGAATCAAACAGCTCCCAGTGCTCCCACATTATTAAAAAGCCCACTCACAATCTTAGACCAGCATTTAAGCTGCCGCCCTCAGAGCTCTTTGAGTCTGACTGACTATTGCCCGCGCTGCAAACACACTGCTGTCCCACTCACTGACTACACGAGCAGTCATGAGCCGATTGAGGAGACTACACAAGCAGTCAGGAGCCAATGTGCCGCCAAAGGAAATAGTTCAAAGGGCTGAGCTGCCCCAATAGGTTAAGATGATCTGACTGTGACCCACTAGGTACCAACCACGTGATATGCATAGCAGGCTGGCTGAAAGTCGGAAACCAAAATAACATTTAAAAAAAATTAAAAATTAAAAAAAGTTTGTGCTGAATCTGAGACACACCTACACACTGCCGCTGACACACTAATGTGTCATGGCACACAGTTTGGAAAGCATTGCCCTAGAGTATTGTTAGATAAGAAACATAAGCAATAAATTCTGTCTACAGCTGTTGCTATATAACCTTAACAAGACAATATATACTCTGCTCTCTTAAATTGCCCACACTTGCTCCGGCCAGGGAAAATGATAAAAACATTTTTTTTTTCAAATTCAAGAGAAAATATTTGGACCCCCTGAGTACTAAGATAACTAAAAATTCCCAACTGCAAATCTGATCAAACTGTGCCTTCTTGTAACAGCTATTTTTACATGTTTCTCCTTCCTGGTAAAAGAAAAAAAGTAAAGTTATTATTACTTTACCTCAGAATTAGACTTCTTTCCTTTTCAAATGCTTGTCAGTAGTACAAAGATACCTTGTATTCCTATGATCCTTATAGAAGAACTATACTCTTAAAAACAGAGCAATAAATACTAGCAAAAATGAACTAGTAGGACAGGAGGTGAAGTCATGTGAAAGGCACTTTTATTAAAAAAAAAAAAAAAAAAGCATGGTTTATGAATGCCAGAGTCTCTAGAAACCTTGCCTAAAAATCCTTAGGCTGTGGAATCAGGTTTCTGCTTAATCACAAATGCCACATCCTAAACTATGATTGCATGCAGATGTAGCTTGGAAAAATGATTTGCCTTTCCAGAGATGTTTAAAGTTTCCATTTTCCATTCTTTATACACATTGCATATTAGACCTTATTATAATATTAAATATCTGATTGACAAAGAAATCAATTTGAAGATAATTTATAGAATTAGTGCTGTGGTAGAAGTATCTATATCTATCTATCTATATGTCTATCTATATAATCTATCTTTCTATCTGTCTATCTTTCTATATATCATCTATCTATCTATCTATCTATCTATCTATCAATCTCATCTATCATTTATCTATCTATCATCTATCTATCTATCTATCTATCTATCAATCATATATCTATCATCTATCATTGAACTCTCTCATCTATCTATCTATCTATCTATCTATCTATCTATCATCTATCTTTTTATCTATCTGTTTGTCTACTTTTATGCTCTTAGAAACAAAGGCACAAAACAAATGTAAAAAAGAAACAAACTAAAAAGAGGTACTAAGAAGGAGGGGCGACATATGAATATCTGGTGATCCAGGGCATTGCCACATGTTATAGAGGTTTGTTTAACAAGTAACTAGTTTATTTTCTTTAATTCCTATATTCATTTTTTTCCTGTTACCTATCAATCTGCAATGTTTCATTTTTAAATGACCTGGGGGGGATTTTAAACTACTGTCCAGCATCATTATTGTGATTGATTTAAGAGAGGTTATATTGGTTATGTTATATATATATATATACACTGTATATATATGTGTATATATATATATGTGTGTGTGTGCATTTTTACAATAAGTATTATTATAAAAGGTTCATTTAAAATCACTTGTCTAGTTTAATAAATGAGATAAGTGTGACACATTAAAGATAATGCTTCATTTTCATGTCTCTTTCAGCATAAACCATAAAAGCTGTTATACAAATATTACGCCTCATAGCGTTCCTTCTTTTCGCTGCGTTAATAATTTAAGTGAAAATCCGTCTGTCCATCTGTGCCTCCCAGATTTCATACCTTTCTAGCAGTTTAAAGTATTTTTTTTCACACTCAATCTTAGCAACAATATACTTGTTTGCCCTGTGTTACTTTTTTAATAGACCATAAAAAAAATATGCACAGTGTTATTTTCAACATTTAGGACAAAGAGTTTATTTAAGGGTACACACATTATCCATATAAAATGTGGTTGATTTGCTGGAATAGATCAATATAATTCTGATTTACAAAACTGTACATTAGTAGAGTCCTTGCTGTGTCATGTGCAATTAAAATATATTATGATTTTCAGAAATAATTAAGGGTTACTGCATAGCCAAATGGTTTGAGAGCCACTTGTGTAGTTGGCGACATGATCTAGTGAATTAGAAAAAACTGACCTTTCATTTAAACTAAGTAACCAATACTGCAATCGATTATTTGTTTTGTCTATAAAAGTTTGGTTTGTAAATTCACAAGCACTTTAACAGTTTTGAATAGGCTGAGTAGGGCAAATAAGGTCATCCCTTTCACTAGATAATGCCATAGAAGATTGTGAAGATTACAGTTAGTCTTTAATAAATATATTATGGCAACGCAGATGGAATACAAGCTGCAGTTTAAGTGCTAAAAACACATGCTTTTATCTTCTCAATGCAGCAGTGAAATTGGATGTAATCCCAGGTTGGATTTCCAGTCCTTTCAAATAGTTTACATTTGGAGCATATCAGTTTTACTAGCACTCTGCACTATAAAAATTGGCAGAAAAAAAATGTATATTTAGCTTGTGTTTCAACAAATTTAAAGGGACAGTCAAGTCCAAAAAAACTTTCATGATTCAAATAGGGCATATAATTTTAAACAACTTTCCAATTGACTTTTATCACTAATTTTGCTTTGTTCTCTTGGTATTCTTAGTTGAAAGCTAAACCTAGGAGGTTCATATGTTAATTTCTTAGACCTTGAAGGCCGCATCTAATTTTGACAGTTTTTCACCACTAGAGGGCATTAGTTCATGTGTTTCATTGAGCTTATGCATGTGAATTTACCTAGGAGTGAACACTGATTGGCTAAAATGTAAGTCTGTCAAAAGAACTGAAATAAGGGGACAGTTTGCAGAGACTTAGATACAAGGTAATCAAAGAGATAAAAAGTGTATTATTATAATTGTGTTGGTTATGCAAAACTGGGGAATGGGTAATAAAGGGTTTATCTATCTTTTTAAACAGCAACATTTCTGGTGTTGGCTGTCCCTTTAATTTAGACAAAATGTATAATGGAAAAAATACAATAAATAAATGGAAATATATAGGTTGGTGCATATAAGATTCTAGTGGCATGTCCCTATAAATCAGTCTTGTCTTGTGCTAGAGAATTTGCGCTTATCCAAACACTGACAGATACATAAGTGCTACAACTTACTTATTAACTATTATCTTATAAGTAATATCCCTAATAGCCATTATACCTATTCATCATCAATAAATGAGTATAATGCAGTGAGTAATTACAAACTGCATGAACCATTTTTTCCTGCAGTGGCTGTATTTTAGCACAAATCATGGGTTCAAGCCAATACTTCCCAGAATAAAATCTATTAAATATAAGCTTTGCAACTGTTTAATTTATTTCACATTACATAAAATTAAGGCAAAAGACATAATAAAATGTATAAATACCACACCTGACTAAAGACAATTTGGAAATATACAATATGTCCACATGTTTCAGCATTGTAAAAACAAAATGTTAATAATCCTTCTGTTAATGGAAAGAGATAGTGGACAAACATATGTCTGAGAATAAGTCCTGTCTTTTTATGTTTAGAAATATACTACTACTATTAAGGTTCTTATATTTATATATATATTTTTAATATGAAGTTGGGTGACCTTATATTTTTAGCCAGCTGTTTTGATATCACTGTAACTTTTTCACTACAAAAAACAAGTTCAAACAAGTGCAAGTTTATTGAGCAGACAAAAATGTAAAGAATGCTAAAAAGCTGACGGGAAAAGTCTTGCATGGATTGATCTACACAGAAGTTATCACTAAATGCTTACGGTCATTTGGTGGTTTTCAACTTGAAAATTATTTATTTAAAATCGTATGCTGCCTCAATTATCTTTAGTGTTCAGAAATAAAAAGCATGCTGGGTTTTTGGTTTATGCATGTGAGACATATAACTATATAATATTTATTTTTCTTAGTTTTCTCCTTCAAAGTATTTGATTGAATAATCTAACTATATCAAATGTCATAAATTAATGTTGCTTGGGGCAAAACTGACGGATAAAGAAATTATATTTTCCCTTCTTTATAGGTGTTACAAAGTAATTGTAGCCCAGTGATTTGATGTGATAACTACACACTACCCTTTAAACCTTTAACTGTTGAGCCATTTCCAACACTGTTCTGGATTTTTTAAATGCTGCTCATATTTGGGCCTTACTGTTGATCATTTTTCAGTGAGAAACCCACCCATATATCTTTTTTTTAAAAACAAAAAGACCCAACAAATTCAAACTGTACCGTTGTTTTAAGTATTATATCATGATATGTAATAAACCTGCAAAAAAAAGTGTGATTTTATTTTTTTATTACAATTTTAATAAACAAGATTACAAACAATAGGGTGTGGGTTTTTTCCCCTAAACTCTATGGTAAAAAGACGTGGTTATTGTTATAGAAATAAGGGGCTTTCTGTATAGTTATGTAACTTTGATCTGCACATACGGACTCCCATGAGCCTCTATGCAAATAAATGGACATTTATTTGAGCCAGGTGATCAGTATTACCACAGTGATCACCTGGCAATTAACAATTACATAGGAGCTTTATTTTTAAGAGGGGCTTATGAGTTTTAAAATAATGGGTGTCTAGGCCTGTTTGATGGCATGTTCGAAGGGTATTTATATGTTGTGCATTACAACAAGTGTTTTTGGTTTTTTTGTTTGTTTTTAAAGGGCTTAAACATAAACCCCCAAGAGCTCGAGATTACCTTTCAAATGATGGGTCTTGGGAGTTTCTAGGGCTTAAGGAAACTGAACACCAACCAATCCATCAAGCTCTCTTAAGCCCTCTTGTCCTTCCAAGCACTCCCTGGTTTACTGGGCTTGATGATGTCACCGGCATCCCCAGATTCCCCAAGCAATGATGGAGCCCTAGACTACTAGGAATGTGGTGAACTCGTAGGATGACAACCACGTGTCATAATTTGCAATTAAAGGATTAAAAAGAGTTGTATTTAAAAATTGGCCAAAAGATATGTAATGTACCTGAATAAAGATAACCAATTTATCTGTAGTAAAAAATGCAAGTATTATTTCTAAATACTATATAGTAGATTGTTGGATACTGGTACATAGGTACCAGTGTAATACCTTTGTGTAGCTCTGTGCAAAATATTATATTATATTATAAATAATAATAATTATTGAAAATAATAATGAATCCTACCCACATGCACCTTCAATCTTTAATTCAAATTTTTGGGGCCTTATTACTAGGATCCCTTGGGTGTAGGTTTATGTGAAAGGTCTCAGGTGAGAGGGACAGTTCTTAGTGCTTAGTTGGTCCATGGGAAGGTTTTCTGTCTAAAAGTCCCCCTTTTGTGGGGGATGTCCCTTGAGTGAGTTGACAACATTTTGTTGAATAAGGACTTTAATGGTTGGTCTCTTAGTTGAGTGTTAAGGTTGGAGGTTTAATTGTACAGAGGTTAATAACATTTGCAGGAGCTTGGGCTAGTATGGTAAGTATTAGGAATAATTTTGTCTTGGGTTTGATAAAAGTTCATTACTGTGTGATAAGCATGTAAATTAATTGCTCCTCACCTAATAATTCTTTTTACTACAGGTATTATTAAGGCAAGTTGATTGCTAAAGCGTTCTATGTATATAGTGTCTTAGATGCCCAGGATTGCCTTATTTGTACCGCTACCAATTCTCAATTATGATTTTTTTTAACCTTAAAAAATCCTGATAATAGTATTATATTTAATCAGAAGATTTCAACATTAAATTGAATGGCAATTTTGATGCTAATGTGCCCGGTTTTTAAAAATTTGATTAAAAACAGGGGCACTTTAATCAATCAAAATTTACATTTCACTCTTGTTGAGAAAAAAACCTTACCTTTTAATCTTCACAGCAGCTCCAGCTTCCTCCGGTTGTTGCAAGCCATTTCTGACGTCAGAAATGATGGATCGGTCATCCAGTGTCTGATTCAACGCTGTGATTGGAGGAAGCCGGATTCCTCATTTTAGACCCAGGAAGAGGCTTTGCAACGGGCGGAGGAAGCTGGAGCTGGTGTGAAGATTAAAAGGTAAGTTTTTTTTCACAACAGGAGTGAAATGTAAATTTTGATGAATTAAAGTGCCCCTGTTTTTAATCAAATTTTTAAAAACCAGGCACTTTAGCATCAAATTTGATATTCACTTTAACCTTGTCTTGAACTTCCACAAATTGCAGACATATTCCATTCCTATTCCCATGGGACTGATGCCTTATACAATTTAGATACAACAATTTTTGATGTCCAGTTGCTACTTTTAGATAAGCACTGCATTATAATATGTGTAAAATACATTGGGCCAGAATGATATTTGAGCTTAACTTAGTGATATCAGAGGATGCAAATGTGCGCTGGTATTACAAGTGATGTGCAATGCAAACGCGACCTCACTTTCACATTGCACGGAAGCTTTGCACCCACAAGAGCGTGCTTCCATAGGCTCCAATGGGAGCCTCGTTCTCATGCCATCAGACACGGCATGAGAACTAGCACAGCAAAGGGCATAAGTCTTACAGCGATGGGCAGCAAATATAAATATATATGAATATATACATACATATTTACATATACACAGATTAACATATAAGTATATATGTATATAAGAAGATACATATATATTTAAATATCAAAATAACAAGAGTATTGCATTGAGCAATGATACTTTTTTTATTGGACTAACTATACATTTATAAGATGACAAGCTTTCGGAAGAGTTCCTTCCTTTATCAACTCTGAAGCAATACTGACCAATTCAATGGAATTTACAGATTGTATCTTAAAACACAGAATAGCTAAGAAGACAGAAAGTGCAGGGAGAGGAGGAGGTGTCGTAAAAATCATGAGGGGGACTTAGGTAACAGGCAGACAGTGTCCAGTGTAGGAGAACAGACAGGGGAAATATATAGCTATACATAGAGCATATACTGACATAAAGTTATATATCAACATTGAATCAATATCTATAAAGATGTGAAATTGTATATACAGGGGGAATACAAAAGTTAAAAAAAGACAAAAGTGTGGACATAGGCTTACCTGTGTACCTATGTATAAAGAATGTGGAATATACAATGTAATTGACTAAATGAAAGTACATTACAAAACATTTTGATAATGTGTTAAGAATCCAGAGTCCACACTTAGTCCAGAATTAAACAGGTTGAAGTGCATTATCATTTTAATTTCAAAGGTTTTTCTTTCCATAGTGTTTTTGAAGATGCCTCTGAGAATTTTGATTTTGAGGTTTTGGATGGAGTGGTCAGGTTGGGTGAAATGGTGACCAACAGGGGTGCAGTATTTAGTTTCACAGTGGTTTTTGATTGAGTGTCTGTGTAAGTTCATTCGAAGGTGCAGTTTTTGGCTTGTTTCTCCAACATAGCATCCCATTTCACATGCAGTGCAATTTATCATGTATACCACATTTGCAGATATACATGAATATGCCCCTTTAATGTTATAAGATTTATTATTGTGATTTGCTGTGCTGCTTTCACAAATGTGTTGACACAGTTTGCAGCGAGCTTTATAGCAGCACTTGGTTCCATTCTGAGTGTTCTTTTTCTCAAGGGGTAGCTTCCTATGTACCAGTTTCTGCTTCAGGTTAGGTGGTTGTCTGTATGCCAGGATTGGGGGTTTTGGAAAGATTTTTTTGAGTGTGGGATCCTCTAAGAGTAGTGGCTGTAAGTCTTTTATGATTTTTCGTATCCCTTCCACAGCAGGGTTGTATTTGACTACTAGTGGGATACGTGATATGTTTTTCTTCTCCCTGTATTGTAGTAAGTGTTCACGTGGAGTATTGAGGGCAGAGTTAATTTTTTTATTTATAATCCTTGTTTTGTAACCTTTTTCTCTGAATGATTGGGACAGTGTGATGAGGTGTTTGTCACGGTCCTTGGTATCTGAGTAAATTCTGTGGTATCTTGTAGCCTGACTGTAGATTATGGATTTTTTAATGTGATTGGGGTGGGAGCTGGAGCAGTGGAGGTAGTTGCATCTATCTGTTGGATTCCTGTATACAGATGAGTGCAGTTTTCCATTTGTGATGGAAAGCTGACACAGTCTCTAGAAAAGTACATTTTAAGCTTGATTGATGCATGAAATAGATTAAATGATTTATGAAAATGTTCAAGGTTTTTTTCTCCTTCTGTCCATATGATGAAAATATCATCGATGTAGCGAAAGTATTTGAAGGGTTTGTGAGGGTGAGTGGCTAGGAATCTCTGCTCTAAGTCAGCCATGAAGAGGTTTGCGTACTGTGGTGCCATTTTGGTGCCCATGGCTGTTCCCATGGTTTGTAAGTAGATGGAGTGGTTGAAGATGAAATAATTGTGAGTAAGTATAAATTCTCTAAGTTTACTGACTGTAGAAGCATTATATGTCTGGTTAGGGCTGTTGGAGGAAAGAAAGTTTAAGCAGGCATCAATACCATCTTTATGTGGAATATTGCTGTACAGGGATTCCACATCCATTGTCACAAGTATAGTATCCTCTGGCAATTCTGTTATCTGGCTGATTTTGTTAAGAAAATCAGTGGTGTCTTTTATAAAGCTAGTGGTGTTAATAACTAAGGGCTTAAGAATATTCTCCACTAGGCCCGATAGTTGCTCAGTCAGAGTGTCCATGCCTGTTATTATTGTTCTTCCTGGGTTCCCTGGTTTGTGGATTTTTGGGAGCATGTAGAATGTCCCTATGCTAGGGTTAGAGGGCACCAGTTTGTCCAGTTGATGTTGCGTGTGTTTAGGGAATGTTTTAATTAGTTTTCTAAGTTGCAAAGTGTATTCCTTTGTGGGGTCCTTTTCCAGTTTTTTGTAATAAGTTTGATCTGATAATTGTCTATTTCCCTCTGTGATGCAGTCCTGTGTATTCATGATCACCACTGATCCTCCCTTGTCCTCAGGCTTAATGGTAATATTTTCATTGTTTCTTAAGTTTTTTATAGCGTTTTTTTCTAAGTGTGAGAGGTTATACATGATTTTTTTCTGCTGTGTGTTGAGCAGAGATGCAGTTCTCAACCGGAAGCTTTCAATATAGCTGTCCAATTTTGTGTTGCGTCCTGGTGCAGGTGTGAAGATTGTGTTCTTTTTCTTTTCATTGTAGTCCTCCCTAGTGCTGGTATTTTCTTTGTCATAGAAGAATTCTTTTAGCCGCAATCTCCTGAAGAATTCTTCTAAGTCTGAGTACAGTTGGATTTTTTCTAGATTTGTACTTGGACAGAATCCTTTACACAGTACTGATATCTTTGGCCCTGACAGGTGGTAGTTTTAAAGGTTCACAATCCCTGAGTTTTCTGTGTGGTTTTCTTGGTTTGTGATAGTTTGTGTTTTAAATGAGGTGCTGTTATTGTCTGTGGACATTTGGTCATTTG